>NW_018246246.1:60745-61536 GCF_001263595.1 Phalaenopsis equestris
GAAAAATTATCTTCAAGGAGTTCAAATGGTAAGGACATTTCAAAGATATTGGACGTAGAGGTGTGAAAGGGGATTGGTTCAAATTTGGAACATTTTGTTGTAGAGTCCAAAGGATGAAGAACTAGGGGATGTCATGGATCCAGAGGAGAACCCTGGTGACTTCTCAAGTTATCCTAATGTTTAGCTCCATTTTCGAGGAGAAATATTTAACAATTTCATCCTGCCAATTTTATTAGTTAGGGCTTACATTCATGTGAAACTATCACACAAATAGCCTGAAAGATGTGAGGATTTAGGTTGTGACAAACGACAACCTCAGAATCCTAAGATGAGCTAGGGCTTATATTGTATAGCAGGGCTATGCAAAGACCTAAAGATAAGTTGAGGATTTACATTGCATAAGCAAGAAACCTTGAAGTCCTATGGCTTTGTTGCTTATATCTAAGGAAGGAAGATTGATTTAGCTTGTGAAGACAGGTTTTGCTTGTTGAAGATGGTCGTGCTGCCCACCATGCTAGCTCCAACCTCCTTGCCGCGACGAGTTTAAGTTTTATAGTGTGTTAAGTTATGATGTCCAATCAGCTGGCTCTATGGTTGAAGTTCTTTAAATTTTATGGGGGCATGTTAAAGTTGATTAGAGCAACACCGGTTAGGATCCTACGGTTCCCTCGTTCTGGTATCACTATTTTTATTGGATTCACTTAGTCCAAATGAACTTACTAAACTCAACTTAATGAGTTTCATAATTTTATTTAGACCGTGGGAAGCCTCGTTAGCAACCGTAGGTTACC
>NW_018246246.1:61661-67337 GCF_001263595.1 Phalaenopsis equestris
AACTGTAAAAAGCATAATTAACGAGTCTTCTCGTTCCACCACCTGAAACTAAAAATGCATGTGAGGGCAGTTCATGTAGAGGCAAAAAAGTAAGGTTTTGGTAGTTTTCCTAACCCTATGTCATATCTTGGTGGGTCCTTAGGAGTTTCATTAAGGATGATTTTGTCAAGCAAAACATATTAAGTTTAGTAGATCTACGAGGTATCCAACAGATTTAGAGAAAGAAACAGGTCTATGCTACTCTCTCCCTGCCTGGTGGAAAATTTTGAGTTCTTTTAAACTTATTATGTTTCTTAATAATTTATCCTGTAAATACCCTTAGTGCTCAGTGAGCATTGATGTCTCAATTATCCTTAAGAATATGATAATTATCACTCGAAATTCAATTTAAGAATTATGTGGGTGAAGTCCCTTAAAGAGACAAGTTTAAGAAAATTAGCCAAATTTTAACTTAGGCTTGTAGTGTTTAAAAGATGTTTTAATGATGTTTACTTTTCTAATCCTTATTTAAATGAAACTTGATTTAACCCAAGTCACTACTAAGCCCTTAAGACTTTGGTGATGTCTTAGTCATTGCAAATGAAATTGACTTATAAGTGATGGTGATGATTCATGTTTTTCTTTGTTTTTTGTTCATCAAATAGGGGTATTAAATTAGTGAGTTATTAACACCCAAAATCATACCCCTAAATCTAGGATCATTTAATCGGCTAGACTTCCAAATTTATGTAATTTAAGGAAATTGCAAATTTATCCTTTTTAATTAGGACAAGTGAGGTTGGTTTCTACCAGTTAACCCCTTGTATTTCAAACATCCAAATATGTTAATTAGATTCAAAAATTTCCCATTTCCCTTTCTGAAATTAGGTCTAAATGTTAATTAAGGCTAAATTTCCAAAATTACACATTTGCCCATAAGGCTCTTTCACTTCATAATTCATCAAATTTAATCCAAATGACTTTGGAATTTTTATCCTACCTCACTCATGGGTCAATTGAGACATCAGAGTAGAAAGTGTGATTTTTTAAAATTTAATTTGTCTATATAATTTTTTTTAATGCAAAAATAAGATTTTTCAAAGAAAATTCCTAAATTGACCGAGGTAAATCCTACCCTTTAAATTTTCACTGGTGGTAGGCTTAGACTAGAGAAGCCTTTGGACCAAATTTCATAATTTTATGAATTTTATTTGAATTTTAAGAATTATTTTAATTTTTGGAGTGTTTATTAATTATAAAATATTTTAAATGTGGAAAATTAAGTTTTATATTTTTATTAAATCTCACTGATGTCAAGGGACGCAGAGAAATAAATTTCACATTTTTATAATTTTTCTTTGAATTATTGGAATTATTTTAGTAGAAAAATCATTTTTAGCCCTTAAAATTTATTTTAAGCTTCAAAATTCAATATCTTTATTTCTAAAATCAGGAAAATATCTAATTGTTCATAAGTGCATAGGAAGTAATTTAAAATATTTTCATGGATTTTATTATTTTTGTGATTTTTATCATTTTTTAATTATTTTAAATATTTAAAATAGGCTAAAAATGAAGTTTTTATTTTTACTTCAAATTTATTTTTATAAAATTCCTCTGATACAGAGAACTCCAAAAACCAAGTTTTATAATTTTATAAGTTATATTTTAATTATTAAAAATCATTTTAGTGCCAAAAATGTCAATTAACTTGAAAAATCAATTTGAGATATTAAATGAACTCCAAATATTTTGAAATTTTTATGGGGAGTTCTCTAGACTTTAAATTTTAGTGGAGATTAAAAAAGTAAGTCATTTAGATGTTTATGTTACCTAAAATTAATTTTCTTTGTGTTTTAGGGTTGGTGAAGATTAAGTGCATTCTTAATGACTTAACTCATGAAATTATTTCAAAAAGATCCACTGGTCTTGGTGAACCTTCCAAAATTTTCTAATCAACATGCTAATTATCATAATTAATTTATGAAAATAATAGACATAAACTTGAAAAATATGGATCTCTATCTAGGGACCTCCTCTGACTTGAAAAAATCAGAAGATATCCCCTAAGACAGACGCAACAACATGCTAAAATTTCAATCCATGGTGATATGCCTATATGCATGGAGAATCAAAACATTCAAATCATTGTTTAATTAATTAAAAATAAAATATGCATCACATGGACTTAAAATTATTTTCTCATTATTCTCATCTGTTCACTGAGCAAGAGCATATTTTTATTTTATTTTTGTGAATTTTCTACACAAAGATATGGATTTTTGAAGTTTAGGAGCTATTTTTTGAATTTATTAAATATCCTATTTATTTATTCACACGACGCCGACTTTATCCTTGGCAGCTTCAAAGGCATGCGTGACGTGCTCTGGTTGGACGCCGTCATCCACGTAGTCGCTGACTCGACCCGCGGTTCATGTAAGGAAGCGCTGTCTGACTTGATCTCCTCCGTTCATCCCCGATAGAGCGATCTTGTGACCGTCCACACTAAAACCCTAAGATCTTGGCCTAGACTCAACCAAATCATTTTGGGTTTGATCCTATGGACTCGTCTAAGTGAGACGAACATATCCATATCTAAGTGAGAGTTAGACGAACATATCCATATGGTAATCATACAATTAAATCAAGCATAATCAAATAAAGAATTAAAATAGGCTCGGAAGGAAGAGGAGATCAATACCTTAGCTTAGAGAAGTGAAGCTTCGATTAAAGGTGCTCAACACGTTCTTTGGGGTTCAAGGAGGCTAGGGATTAAGCCTCTGATTGTAGTACAAAGCCTAGGTAGGAATTCAACCAAGCCAGATTTTAGGTGTTGGTTTAGAGCGATGTTAAAGTCTCTGTGGAAGGGGGATTTGATGGGGCTTTTCCTTCTTTCACTATTGTGAAGGTGTGGGTGAGTTTAATTTTATTTTGGAGGAGTGTAGAGGTGTGGAGAGCTCTGTCCTGTCTCTTTCTGTCCTGGTTTTAGGTAGAGATTCAAGCTCAAAATCGGGCTTCAGCAAGGGGATTCAGGGCAATGTGGTGGTTGGATTGCACTGAGGAGGTCTCAAAGAGGCTTTGGGATCGATTTGGGAAAGTCTCTCAGAGGAAATTTCAGCACACCTCCCATGGTCGTGGAGGTGAGTTTTTTATAAAAATGGCTAAGGGGTGGCTCTCAGGGTCAATGTTTGTGTGTATTTTGATGCTTAGGTGGAGAGAAGAGGAGCTCTATCATTTGATTTGGGTGAGGTGGCCTCTGGGTTTGATTTAGGTGAAGTTCAAGGGGAGGTTTCTTTCAATTTTGGCTTCTCCGGTGACTAGGCCGGCCGACCATGGCAGGGGGAGGTGGCTAGGAGCTCAGGGAACCCAGGGGAATATGTCACAACAATTTATTGCAATGAGGTATTGTTTCGGCAAAGATATCTCAAGCCTAAGAAAAAATAGAAATCAAATCCCTTAATTTGAGTGACCCTTGGTCCATGGATCATTTCTAGCTTGGGTTAGATAGTTTTTGTCTTAGCCTTAGGGTCCAACTAATGGCTGTGGTGGAGTTAATTTGATGATTTTGGGGGGGTGAGGCTAACTTTAGTTTTAGTGCATGGGTCCAAGTGGGTGCAAATGACCAAAACTTGAATTAATTGTTGAATTTGGTGTAGGTGATTATAAGGAACAATTTTGGTGAAGGATGGAAAGGGTTTTGAGTTCAATTGGGGGGTGTCAATTTGAAGGATTTTGGAGATTTGGTCAATTTTGGGCATGTTGGGCTAGACTTGGGTCTACATTGGGTTAGTTTTGGGCGAAGTCCAAATTGATTATTTAAAATGGTCAATAAGAATGACATGAAGAGTTTTTAAAATGAATTGGGTGCCAATTTTGGGGTTAAGACAATTAATTTGGTGAAATTTGGTGACATAGTCAATTTGGGCAAATTTTGGGGCTTATTTGGACTTGGGTTGAAATTAAGTGAAATTGAGGTTTCAACAAGGCTAATTGAAGGTCAAGTTTGATGTTTAGGAATGTTATGAATATTTTAAAACATAAATTGTGGCCAATTGACTGGGCTATAGGTTCAATTTGGTGAGATTAGGTCATGTGCCCAAAATTGGGGGTTTGACCTATATCAAAATTGGGCTGAAAGCATGGGCCAAATGAGCTTTGATTTGGTTTATTTTGGTCACATTAGAGGTGAATTTGAGTTTGTGATTGAAATTTGGGGAGATTGGGATCAAATTGATGGACATTTGAGGTAGATTTAGGGAAAAATGGGTCTTAAAAAGGCAATTTGGGGGGTTTTTGTCAAAGATGGTCAAATAGGCCAAATTGGGTCATGTGGTAGTTGAGAAAAATGAAATTGAGAATATTTTGGAGGTTTTGGTAATTTTTAGGATTTTTTTGGAATTTTTGAAATTTTGGGCTAAGGAGGGGTATTTTGGTAATTTGTCAAATTTTGGTGATTTTGGGTATTTTGGGTGTTTTCAAGGTGTTTGAAATGATTTTTGAACCAATTTGGGTATTTTGGGTAAATTTGGGAATTTTGGCCAAATTTGGGGTCCCAAGGGTATCTAAGTAATTTGGGGAGTTTAGGGGGAAGAGGGCTAGGTTGGGCATTTTGGTAAAATTGGAGTGCCAACCACCATCAATAAGCCATTGACCACTGGAAACCCCATTTTGGGTCCCCTATGTAGTGGTCTTAGCTAAACCCTAGCCTAGGGCTAGTGGGTTTAGGGGACCACCTACATGAGTCTCCCAAAAGTATCAAGGGACCAAAGCCTAGAAGTTTAAGTTTAGGATTGTGAGTGATTGTGAGTGCAAGTATGTACCTTAAGCCCTAGACCAACACCTAGGGTCAACCCTAAGGTCCAGCAGTCTTAAGGGTGACTCATCTTGAGTTCTCCCTGCTGGAGGTTATGACCGATATGTGGAATTTTAAGTTGAGTAGAGAAGAGTTTGGAATTTCTAATGGTGAGGGTTCCTTTTCTAGTTTTCTAAGAATAGTCAATAAGAATGTACTATGGCTAGACCTTAGGCTACTTAAGTGGAAAAAACTAAACCTCAACCAAAATTGAGGTCAACAAATGGACCCCCAATAGGTGTGGTGTGCTGGGCATGCACACCGCGCATATTGGTGTTGATAGACAAGATCAACAAAACTAATATAAACTCCTAAGTCAACAGACCTGGAATAAGTGTAGAATAGAGTAACAATTGTTTCCATCTGGGAGCAACAGATACTCTCTGCTGGGGAAAAGAAAAGAGACTCCGCAAACGACCGTTGGGAAAACTGACGATTGAGGCGGGGACTCGATTCCAAATTCAGTGTTTAATTTTGATTTTAACATTGATAATTTCAGAGAATAGGATTGTGCGGGAGGACCGAATCGATATGGTAGGCTCACATCCCACTTAAAAAGGTAACAACAGTGTAGAAGATGGCAACCATTAAGGATATTACGCCAGAAAGAAAGGATTATATCATTTTGAGTTACCACTGGGGAGTTATATTTGAACTGACATGTGACAGGGAGAATATATATGTCACTTTAGGAAGGAAAGCACTGGGGCTCACATCCAATCCAAGAGGTGATGAAGAAAACATCTGCTATGTTTAGGGCTGTCAAAGAAGCTCATTGTTCGCGAACAGTTCGTGTTCGGTTCGTCAATGAGTTCGTGTTCGATTCGTTCGATAAGTAAACGAGA
>NW_018246246.1:67575-69955 GCF_001263595.1 Phalaenopsis equestris
GTTCGTGTTTGGCTCGTTCGTTAAGAAACGAACACGAGCTTATTTCAAACAAACTAAATTTTAAACGAACCGAACACGAACACAAGCTTTGTTCGTTCGTTTTCGGTTCGTTTACACCCCTAGCTACGTTGAGGAGGAAAGAGTCGGGACTCACATCCAACTCAAGAGGTAGCGGGAAAATATATCGATCATGTTAGAAAGGAAAGCACTGGGACTCACATCTAACCCAAGAGGTGATGAAGAAAATATCTGCTATGTTGAGGAGGAAAGCTCTAGGACTCACATTCAACTCAAGTGGTAGCGGGAAAATATATCAATTATTTTAGGAAGGAAAGCGCTGTGATTCATATCCAACCTAAGAAGTGACGAGGAAAATATCTGCTACATTGAGGAGTAAAGCGCTGTGACTCGGATCCAACTCAAGAGGTAGCGGGAAAATATTTGTTACATTGAGGAGGCAAGCGCTGTGACTCACATCCAACTCAAGTGGTAGTGGAAAAATATATTGATCACGTTAGGAAGTAAAGCACTGGGACGCGCATCCAACTTAAGCGGTAGCGGGAAAATACATCGATCACGTTAGGAAGGAAAGCAGTGGGACTCACATCCAACCTAAAAGGTGACGTGGAAAATATCTGCTACGTTGAGGAGGAAAGCTCCGGGATTCACATCCAACTCAAGTGGTAGCAGGAAAATATATGGTAGCAGGAAAATATATAGGAAAATATATCGATCACGTTAGGAAGGAAAGCATTGTGACTCACATCCAATCTAAGAGATGACGAGGAAAATAACATACTACATTGAGGAGGAAAGCGTTGTGACTCACATCCAACTCAAGAGGTAGCGGGAAAACATATACATCGATCACGTTAATAAGGAAAGCATTATGACTCACATCCAACCCTAGAGGTGACGAGGAAAATATCTGCTACATTGATGAGGAAATCACTGTGACTCACATCCAACTCAAGAGGTAGTGGGAAAATATATGCTACATTGAGAAGGAAAACACTGTGACTCACATCCAACTCAAGTGCTAGCGGAAAAATATATCAATCACGTTAGGAAAGAAAGCACTGAGACTCACATCCAACCTAAGAGGTGACGAGGAAAATATCTGCTATATTAAGGAGGAAAGCGCCGTGACTCACATCCAACTCAAGCAGTAGCGGGAAAATGCCGTGACTCATATCCAACTCAAGCGGTGGCGGGAAAACATATCGATCACGTTAGGAAGGAAAGTGTTGTGACTCACATCCAACTCAAGAGGTAGCGGGAAAATATCCACTACATTGAGGAGGAAAGTGTTGAGACTCACGTCCAACTCAAGTGGTAGAGGAAAAATATATTGATCACGTTATGAAGGAAAGCGCTGGGGCTCACATCCAACCTAAGAGGTGACAAGGAAAATATATGCTACATTGAGGAGGGAAGAACTGTGACTCACATCCAACTCAAGCGATAGTAGGAAAATATATTGATCATGTTAGGAAGGAAAGCACTGGGACTCACATCCAACCTAAGAGGTGACGAGGAAAATATCTGCTACGTTGAGGAGGAAAGCTCCGGGACTCACATCCAACTCAAGTGGTAGCGGGAAAATATATTGATCACGTTAGGAAGGAAAGCACTGGGACTCACATCCAACCTAAAAGGTGATAAGGAAAATATCTGCTATGTTGAGGAGGAAAGCTCTGAGACTCACATCCAACTCAAGTGATAGCGGGAAAATATATCGATCATGTTAGAAAGGAAACCACCAGGACTCACATCCGACCTAAGAGGTGACAAGATTGCAGAAAGTGGCAACCATTAAGGACATTACGCCAGGAAGAAAGGGAGACTATATCAGTTCAAGCTACCGCTAGGGACATTATGTCCAAACTGGATCTAGCCAAAAGGTGACACGAGCTTTGATTGAGTGCTAAGAAGGGAACAGGGCTCCAAAGACCCACCCTAATGCAAGGAGTAGTGAGGAGTGTGACACTCCATAAGGAATGTGAAGAATTTCAGGAGATTTTGTGCGGAATGTGTAATCTTGTGGGGATGTGAAGAAAATTAATGCAAATAAAGATGACTGTGTTGCACGCCAAATAAAGATGACTGTGTTGCACGCAGAAAGAGTAAGAAACTCCGAAATCAAGAGAATCCACTCAACATATTCATTTTCTTCTTTTGTTGTTTTTCATCACAGTTTTTATCACATTTATCACATTTAATTTTTCAAAATATGTTCTTAAAATTTTAATTTTAGTTGGTTGATTTTCAAAAGAAAATTGTTTTGTTGTTTGTTCATTTGAAATTATTTTAGTTTGAGTTTTATTTTTGTTAAATATTTGTTGTTTTGTTCTTCGTTCATTGAAATTCTGAACCAACG
>NW_018246246.1:70020-75431 GCF_001263595.1 Phalaenopsis equestris
AGCACATTTCTGAGAGAAATCTTAGAGAAATCTTCATTAATCTGCTCCAATCAAGATGTCACAGATCAAACATAGGCTAACATCTCAAAAAGGAACAATATATAGTCCATATCAAAGTACATCTAAAACATCTCATGCTGAGTATACATTATAGGCTGAGTATGTTTGATACATATCATGTTGCTGTAAAAAAAGTGAACCCTCTGAACATCTGTATCAGGTATGACGAGCTTCTGATCGAGTAGACCTTCTAAGTCATGCTCTAGGACAAGAGTTCCCTTTGCATGTACTTAGAGGTACAAACCTTTCATAGCTCATACGGTAGCAGCTCTTCTAGTTCTGGGTGTGGCTGAAATCTGTATGGTACTTTGTTGTCGTCCATTCTACGGAAAGTTACAGACACCCTACGGTGTCGCACCCTTGGAATGCAGTACTTGACAACAACTGCCTCGTTTCCTTTCAAGACCAAAACTGAACCAACTGGCAGCGGAATCTCTACAGGTCCTCTGAACTCGCCAAGGTCGACAATGTCAATTTCTTTTCCAAATAATATATTGCTTTTGCTCATGAATGAGACCTTGCAAAAGGGCCTCACAAAATTGTGGTGGTCTATTGTGGTGGTCTATGGTGGTCTATATGGGGAGGGATGCAATCACCCTCATCATAGATGTTGATGATGTAACTATTCGGGATGTAGGTAGCTGACAATATGTTCTATCTGACCATCCTCTTGATCATCCACTTTATAATAGGAGGTAGTGGATCTACTTGATCATGTCTGAAGATCCCCAGTAGATTTCTTTATCTGTCATTTGTAAAATTATAACAGCAAACGCACTAAATGATGATTCTTCTTTTTCCTCTCATCCATTTCTTTGGCTTAGAGTATGTTCTTTCCATGAGAAGGCCTGCTCGACCTCTAGCCCTTAAGTCAAAGATGTAGTCAAGAATGCTTCTTTCATCACTTTTGGAACCCTGGTATACAGCTCTAGGCTTTCTAGTATGTTGACGAATCTTCCTTGGACTTCCTCATAGAATTCAAATTCTCTTTTATTCACCTTGCTTATTTTATAGTACTCCATCGTGCTAGGAGTCGGCAACTGTCGCAGGCATTCCTCGTCCAACTGTCGCAGGCATTCCTCCATCTGGACATCGGCAGGAACCCAAACTGGCGCTGGCTCATCTGGAACATGTAATTCAACATCTAAAGGGATTTATGACCCTGGACTCCATGGTATATACTCGTTTGTCCCCAGTGGGACATATGGCTCATCCATCAGACAATCTGTGGTCTGAGACTCGTCGGTGGTGGAGGTATACTCCTTCAATGTACTGTAGCGTTGTTGATGTAGGACATTGCAGTCCGAGCATTCTACAAATGCCCCTTTGGCTGATGTCCATGCAGGTATCTCAACGTCGCACGTCGGGAAATCCGTGCATAAGGCATCTGAAGCTGATGGTGTCTCTGGCTCTGTGATGAACCCCGATTCTTCATCTATGGTGGGTAGGCTAGAAGAAGTCTTTTTCATGTCTGGATCATAGATATTCCCCTCAGAAATATGGGTAAGTAAGTTGTTTGCTTCCTTCTGATGTTTGCATTTTTCGCATAAAAAAGCCCTCTATTTTCTGCGGCTGGCATTTCTGCGCTGAGTCCTGCAAAGCGAAGCGTCTGGCACTTGTTCATTGTTGGCGACTACCAGGCCTCCTGCTGGTGTAGCTATCATGGATGGCAGACGGCTGGGCCCCTCCCTCAGGTCCTACTCTATCATCACGTTCTTTCCTTTATGTGATGTACTATCTTTGGTGGCCACCCTCAGCAGTGAAGACAAATCCTTCCTTTTCTTGGCAGCTGACTACATTCATGAGAGGACCTTTGTAGTCCATATCGACTTGGTTAAAATCCATGTTGAAGTCTATGGTGCCACCCTGCCGCGCCATTTCCTCATTCAGGACGAGGCTCCAGCCATCTTTGAAAGCGAAGATCAGCCTCTGTCCAGACATTTTTTCTGCAGACGACAGGAAAAATCGACAGGAAAAATGTCAGTGGGCAGGAAAAATGTCAGTGGGCTGAAACTTGACATGAACGAAAATAAAACAAAGTATTTATTAAGGTAAGTTTTAGTTTGTTTTGGTGAAGAGAATTGTTTATTTTATGTATGAGTTTTGTTTAACTTAGTGGAATATTAAGTTCAATAGTGGAATATTAAGTTCAAAAGGTTCAAAAGTAGAAAGGAGAAAATTTGAAGATTAAAATTTTTCTCAAAATTTTCATTATATTGAGGTTAATTACAAAATTTGGACCCGATCATAGACATTAGGCCACATAGATAACCCCAAAACAATCAAAGTTTCAAATTTTCAAAGCAAGCAAAGCAAGCTGCATTAGGTTGCGTAATAGGTTTTCAGGTATCGTCCATTTATTGGTAACATGGGCTTTTCGCCCGAGAAGTTCACTAACTGGTAGGCTCCTTCTGTGTAGCCTTTTCAACTACAAATGTTCCCTCCCAAATTGGTTCAAATTTTCCACCTATTTTGTGGCGTGCAAGAATATGCCTTTTGATCACAAGTACGAGGTCACCAACTTTGAATGTCCTTGGGCGGTCCAATTTGTCATGTAGTCATTTTCCCTCAAGACTTTCCAGTTCTTCAAATCTGAGTTTTTCACTTTCTCCTGTTGTGAGTTGGTTGGCAAAAAAAACTCTAAGAGACAGTGTCTGGATTTCTAGCGGTAGCACGACCTCGGACCCATACATGAGCCTATAGCGTGTACACTGAGTGGGAGTCCTGAAAGTTGTCTGGTAGGCCCACAAGGCTTCTAATAATTTGTTGTGTCAATCCCATTTATTTTCATCCAGTGTTTTCTTCAAAATCTGTACCAGTGTTTTGTTGAAGGCTTCGGCCAGACCATTTGCTCTAGGATAGTAAATCATAGAGTATCTCCAATCTATCACGTGTCTTTTGACGAAATTATTGATTTTGGTGGTTTTGAAAGCTGTCCCATTATCAGAAATTATTCTTCATGGTACTCCGAAACGGTAGAAAATTTGGCTTTTTAAGAATTGAAGGACGTGTTGTGTCGTAACCTCACGCAACGGTACTGCCTTTGCCCATTTGAAGAAGTAATCTATAGCGACAAGTATAAACCTATGTCCTTTTGAAGATGAAGAGTCTATCGGACCTATTATGTCCGTGCCACAACACTTGAATGGCCACGAGACAACAGTTGGGTGTAGCACATTCGGAGGCTGGTGTAAGACCACCCAATGCGCTTGGCATTCGTGACATTTTTTGGTTGTATCCATGTAATCGGACATCATTGCTGCATATAATATCCAAGTATTTTGATCTTCATTTTCATTTTTGGCCCTGACTGATGAGCTCCACACAGTCTGGCATGTACTTCTTTCACAATATTCTATGCTTCGGCTTTGTTCAAACACCTTAGCCACATCTGGTCGAATGATCTTCTGTAAAGAACGTTTCCCACCAGGGCGTAAGACATGGCCCTTCTTGTAATATGATGTGCTTCAAACTTATCTTCTGGTAGCTTTCCAGTATGCAAATATTTTATTAATGGCTTGCGCCAATCTTCATTGATGTTTGCAACTGTATTTATTGCTCCTTCTTTTTCGAGTTTGTGTAAAGTTTCAAGGTTTATTTGAGACAAGACAAATCTTCCTTGTATTGTGATTCCTTTTTCGAGTTTGTGTAAAGTTTCAAGGTTGATTTGAGACAAGACAAATCTTCCTTGTATTGTGATTTCAGTGGAATCCTCTGGGGGACATGTCATTTCCTTAGTGAGTTTTGCTAGAGCGTCTGCATGGGCATTTTCTCCCCTAAGAATCCGGTAGAAAGTCACATCAGGGATCTGCTCCAGCAACTTCATTGTGTACTGATGGTATTCTGCTAATCTTGGTTTCAACTTTGTATTTTCCGGCGACTGGTTGGATGACGAGTTGAGAGTCTCCATAAATGACAATGTTCGTTATATCCATTGAGATTGCCACTTCCAACCCGGTGATTAAAGCTTCATATTCTGCTTCATTGTTGGCGCACGGCTTTGTCAGGTGGTATGAGAACCTCAACATACCCTTATCTGGCGTGATAAAGATCAAACCGATCCCTGCTTTGTCTGGTATAACTGTGCTTAATCCTTTGTCTTTTCTGGCTAATGAAGCACCATCGAAGTACATCTCACAGCGTTGTGCACTAAAGAATTTCATTTGTAGTATTTGCTCGTCTGGTAACTCGACGTTGAGAGAGTATCTATCCAGCTGACTGTGGGTGTGCAGCAAAAAAGTTTGCTAGTATCTATCCCTTGATAGCACGGAGGGGAACAAAAGTTATATCAAATTGCAATAAGATCATTGATCATCATGCTAAACGTTCGGAGGGTTGGTCGGGCCATCAGATATTGCAACGAATTAACTTTCGAGATTAGGGTAATCTTATGAGAAAGCATGTAATGTCTAAGCTTTTGAGCGGCAAAAATTAACGCCAGACAATGCTTCTTAATAGGTGAATACCTTATCTCTATCAGTATTAGGCAACGACTCAAGTAGTATAGTGCATTTTCTTTACCCTCTTCATTGACTTAGGCTAAGAGGGCTCCAAGAGAGTCATCTAAGGTCACGGTATAAAGTATCAACGGTTTTCCTGGAATAGAGGCTGCCAAAATAAGAGGTGTCATTAGATATTTTTTAACATCCTCAAAGGCCCACTGACATTTCTCTTCCCAAAAAAACTTGGCGTCCTTTTTAATTAATGCCGAGAAAGGCCGACATCTACCTGAGAGATTAGAAATAAAGCGTCTCATATATGCCAACTTTCTCTGAATCTCTTCCTTTCTTTACAACACACAGAATTCTTCTTTGAAGCAGCAAGGAGGAAGAAATCTCTCACTTTCCCTCCACTCTTACAATCTCTCGAAGAATTTTTCACAATTTTTACACACTATTGAAACCTTTCTAACCTTCATGAACTCTCTCTAGCACTTCCTCTCTCTTCAATTTTCGGCCAAAACATTCTTTTAAAGTTGTGGATGAGCTTTCTGACCAAAGAAAAAAATGTTGAGATTTTCATATTTATTTTATACTATTTTTTATGCTATTGCATTTTAAAGAAATGTATTTTTGATGTTTTGTTGCAGGAATAAGGAATTAGGGTCATTAGAGCAAAAAGATGCAAAAAAGAGAAAATTTGGAGCGAAAAGGACCAAAATGTGAAGATTTGAACTAGGCCGCCGACGGCGCCCTCGACGCCGCTGACGAAGAGATCTTCCAGAGACTACAGGACAAAAATTCTCTAGAAGTCTGCTGACGGCAAGATCGACGGTTATGCCTACTCAAGCTTTGGATAAGGCCAAATTTTGAAGGGATGCTTAGGCAACTCTTGGGAAAGCTCATCTACAA
>NW_018246246.1:75968-76579 GCF_001263595.1 Phalaenopsis equestris
AAATTGTGATGATCTTTTCACTTAGATCTTAATTTACTTTCAATCTGTCCAATTGATTTGTTAAAATATGTTGAGTTTTACAACTAAAGTGAAGGTTACATCTAAGATTCAGGGAATTCAAAGCCCTTGGAAGTTGGGTGAAAATATATAAGGAAATATTATTGTCAAGCAAAGAATTGGAGATTTTAGAGTGACAGACTAAAATCCCTAATTTGGTCCTATCGTTTAGGTGTTGATGTATAGATGTTAGCCCTCAGGTGAGGGGAACGTGGGAGCTCCGAAGTGAGAGCCGGTATCTTCCCAGCCTGGCCGCAGAATCAATAACCAAGCATAGGATTAGTCAATGTTCTTTATGTCTGGACCAAAGGGTAAAGAATATGTATGCTCCTATTTGACACAATATAAATTGAACTAATTCATTTTATCTATTCACTATAATTTCTTGACAAGGAGAAGGATGGTTTTTTATATATTGAATATCACAGTCAAACCCTACTTTATATCATTAGTTATTTATTAGTTATTAAAATTATCTATTTATTTCAATTGCCTATTAGTGACAGATAAGCAAATTGAACGTCGTTGTTGTGATTAAAGTATTGCTTTTCTAA
>NW_018246246.1:76690-76917 GCF_001263595.1 Phalaenopsis equestris
ATTATTGAATATTATAATTATACAACTTAATTAAATCAGACACATCTATAAAGTTGCGATCAAGTCTTTGGACACTGTTGCTGGAAAATTAAATCTTCTAGTAGCGTCATCAAATTCTTGTATTTGTCGATTACAAAAAGAAGTCGGTCAAGTTTTTGGCACAGTTGCTGGGGAGTGATTGATTGAGTGAGCAAAATCACAATCATAGTAACAGACAAATTAGGATT
>NW_018246247.1:0-335 GCF_001263595.1 Phalaenopsis equestris
TGTTTTTGTATGCTAAGTGAATTGTGGCGCCTTGGGTCCACTAGGCTGGTGCCAAGGCTCCAGGGTGGAGCGCCTTAATGCCCAAGCCTGGCACCTAGACGCTAGTGTGCTTAAACATTTTTGTTCCCCAAGTGCTCTATTTCAACTCTAATCCTTTTACATGTTATACCTGTAAGAAAAACACAAAAGAAAATCTTTCTTTATAGTGCAGTTTCATTATAAATAAGTATTAAATGTAAAGAAAATTAAGCATGCTATGTGACATATCAGCCAGTATATTCATGCGGGGCAGAAAATAAATTTTCAATAAAAGACATTCCTCTTTACGCGGTGTC
>NW_018246248.1:0-210 GCF_001263595.1 Phalaenopsis equestris
GATATCAAACAGGTTTTCTATTATACTTTTAAATAATTCATTTATTTCAATTATATACATTTTTTTATTATAATGGCATATCCGTACTCAATCTTTTTAATAATAGATCTATCCTGTGTATAAAAATTATTTGATACATATTTATCCAATTTATACAAATAAATTTATTTTAAAAACAATTTTATTTATGAAGTACAACATCACAGAGAA
>NW_018246249.1:0-637 GCF_001263595.1 Phalaenopsis equestris
AACAACCTCAGATGGGTTAATAAGTCCTCAGTGGAATTTTGTGGGATCCTCCCATACATGTTGAACATCACTGCGTAATATTTTGATGCATAACCTCAACTAAGTAAAAGGGTGCTGACAGTTTATCCCCACGGTAACCTTCTTGCATGACATTGGACATCCAACGCATCAAGCCACTGCGATACTTCGCCCAGCACGTCGCTGCGCTACAACGCGTCGCCCCTACGCACCATCACAATGCGTCGACACGTCAACGCACTGCCACAACACGTTTTTGGGACTCAACGTGTTGCTGTAACGCATCGCCCCAACGCGTCATCACGTTGGGAGCATCACCGCAACACGTCATGTCATCAAAACACGTTACTGCAATGCATCATCATGCACATGTATCGCCGCAACGCATCTCCACGCTGCAGCATATCGTCGAAACGCATAGCCGCAACACAACACGTCGCTCCCACGTGTCGTCACAACGCAACAAGTCGTCGCAACGCCTTGCCGCGGCGCAACACGTCGCTACAACGTGTCGCCTCACATCAATAAGTTACCTCGCCGTGTAGCGCCGCTACAACGCACCACTACGTAGCGCAGCTGCAACAGGTTGCCCCGTAGCGTCACCGCGTCGCACCGCCGC
>NW_018246250.1:0-212 GCF_001263595.1 Phalaenopsis equestris
TATACCACTGAAATATTTCATAGCACATAAAAAATGCCATTAATTTAACTTTCAAAAAGTGAAATATGCATGAGTAAGGTGGCATATATGTAAATCTTCCTAGTGGTTTAAATTAAAGGCCATTTACATGCATACCACCCAATTCCTACGTATTTAAATCGCTAACATTTAAACTTCGCAAACTTAGCCCTTTACATTTCTACCACCCAAAT
>NW_018246251.1:0-396 GCF_001263595.1 Phalaenopsis equestris
ATAACTTGAGACAGAAGAGTAGCCTAGTAGAATTTGATTTAGAATCTACATCATGTAGAGAGAATTTGATCTAAAATTTAGTAGATTTTGAGTTATCATATAGAGATCCACTTCTTATAAGTTTTAAGAATGATATTAATATGTAAATTGAGAAAATTTTTAGAAGAATATTGGATCAAGAAAGAAACATGTAGAACAATAATCTGAATCAATCTGAAAAGGAAAAGCTGACAGAAAAACTAAACTCTGAGAATTTAATAAGAATCCTAGGATCCGTAAAAAAGCGGGCTATTGATCAGGGATTACTTAAATGGAATTATAATCCAGGAGGAATCCTTTGTAAGGCTGGCAACGTTAAACCAAGTGCTTCATGGGAGGCACTAACCCAACCCACAA
>NW_018246252.1:0-879 GCF_001263595.1 Phalaenopsis equestris
CCAATGGATGCCCATGTGTTAACCATACATTAATTGAGCTCTTTGACCTATGGATTAAATTAATTTTGCCATTAGACCTAGCTAAAGACCCATTTGAGTCAATAAATCCTTTACCTTTAGCACATCAAAATTAGTTAAATTCATAGGCCTTAATGCCTTTAAGGGATGTCTTGACATTAATCAAATTGATAACCCCAATGCTTCTAGAGGATGCCTAATTATAAATTACACATTGCCCGATCCAATTAAATTATGAAATTGTTATATTTCGGTTAATTTAATCACATTAATCTAGTTTGACCTATTTGAACCATAATGAACTTGAAAGTTATTTGCCAACAAATTGATAGGCCAAGCCTAATTTATTGGTGTATTAGGATATATTCCAAAATTTAAGAAAGCCTCAATCTAAACATAGCTACTAACCTTGGATTAAGAATGTTCTCATGGAAAATTAAGGTTAATATATAGATTAAGGAAATCCTTTGTTGAAGGAATATGTTAGAGGGGAAATCTTCATCCCGAAGCCTCATCTTCATCCCGAAGCGTCATAATCACCCATCTAATTAAGTTTAGGCCAATCAATGGCTAGCCCACACAACTAACTCTGGTTTAAGTTCTGATCAAAGTTTAAGTTCTGATCAAAGCATGACTAAGTAATCCACTATATGGTTATCTTTCATTTGACTACTACTCCAAGCAAAAAATTTCTACCTAGAGATCTAAGAGTTCGTTAAATAACTCAAATAGCTCCAACAACCAAGCTAACTTAAATCCAATTTCTGGTTTGTTCTCTAGCACATCCCATGCCAATTCACAATAATATGGGAAAGGGTTTTACTCAAGTAACCTTGGTGAAGATAAGAGATCAAAATCATC
>NW_018246253.1:0-1036 GCF_001263595.1 Phalaenopsis equestris
AATTAAAAACCACATATTTTTCCATAGCTTTAATGTTGTTTAACTTTACTTTGTTTCTACACATCCAAATGAACCAGGCTACAATACATGGAAAGATTATCAACTTAGACTCCAACCATTCATTCCAACACAACAAAAAAAATTTTCAGCTGACTTTCAGATCATCAATGTTGAGCTAAATCAAAAGTTCAGTCCAAATTCTTTGAGAGAAATTGCAAGGGAAGAACAGATGTTCCAAACTTTCTTCTGCCTCACTACACTGGCAACAACATGAAGGTCCCCTAAGCCCTTTCATCTTCAAAATATCATCACTAGGTAGTAAGGATTGCCAAAAAAAAAAGACATGGAAGGTATTAACCACTTTCCCCAAATGATTTTCCCCCACAGGATAGGCTGCCACTGATAGAATCGTTAAAAAATTTAAGCTGAAAGTTTTTGTGAGGGCGCTTGTCTAGTAATGATTCTTTCTTTTTGCGCAGGATTGATTTTTGTTTTCTTAACCCAATACATTTTTTCTTCATTTAAGATAGTAGACAACATATTGCAATTCCATTGATTTTCAGTCCAAAATTCATTCACCTTTGTCACCTAGCTGGGATTGGAGGTGTCACAAGATAGCCTCTCCCCATTCCAAAACCATTTATTCCACAAACCAACCAAAAATTGATTTTCCCTACTCCAAGCTCTCAAATAAAAAAATCTTCATCTAGATGTCTGACCTCCAGTAATTTAGTCCCCACAACCTGGAATCACCTAATTTCTTCTTAGCCAAATTAGGATGTAATGCCTTACAGTATTTCCCCTTCATAAATAGTGCCCATAGACTGTCTTGGGCTCTAAAATTAATCCATAGTTTACAAAGATTAATAAAACTTTGTTGTTGAAAATCTTTAAAGCCCAAACCACCAGCATGTAAAGGTTTACAAAGTTTTTGCCAAGCCAACCAATGAAACTGTTTCTTCTGTCCTGCCCATAGGAATTTATTAAGAATTCTGCCTAGACTTATTTGAGTCCCCTTCTTCATGATGAACATTTG
>NW_018246254.1:0-393 GCF_001263595.1 Phalaenopsis equestris
GGCAGCTCCAAAGGCATGCGTGGCGGGCTCTGGTTGGACTCCGCCATCCACGTAGCCATTGACTCGACCCGCGGTTCATGTTTCGAAGCGCTGTCCAGCTTCATCTCCTCGTCCATCGGATACACACGCGATCGGATGACTCCTCATCATCGGTCTCGATAGGGTAATCCTGTGATTGTCCAAACAAAAATCCTATGAGCTCAGCCTAGACTCAACCAAATCACTTTGGTTTTGATCATATCGACTCGTCTAAGTGAGACAAACATATCCATATGATAATCATACAATTAAATCAAGCCTAATTAAAAGGACAATCAAAATAGGCTTGGGAGGAGGAAAGGCTCAATACCTTGGCCCCGATCAGAGAGTCTCAGCACGTTCGTTGGGGTCCAA
>NW_018246255.1:0-347 GCF_001263595.1 Phalaenopsis equestris
TTCATCAAAAACTCCAAAATTAAGTGTGCTTGTGTTGTAGGACTCTTGGAAAACTGCCATAGTCTGGTCTCAAGCCTCAGATATGGAAAGTGAAGGGTTGTGTTAGGTGGTTAATATTAAACATAAAATTTTTGTCCAAAAAATATGACATGAAACCTTTAAATCATTGTATAAATAATATAGTGTTACCTGGAAGGTGTACAAGGGTCGCTGTGACCTTGTTACAGTGAAAAGTGTACAAGGGTCGCTATGCTGACAGCCTCATGTAATGTCAAATAAATAATGATTCTCACATTATGGACGGATGCTAGCAAAAAAGTTAAACCATAAAACTAATATTAAGATAG
>NW_018246256.1:0-343 GCF_001263595.1 Phalaenopsis equestris
TTCATCAAAAACTCCAAAATTAAGTGTGCTTGTGTGGTAGGACCCTTGGAACACTGCCATAGTCGGGTCTCAAGTCTCGAATGTGGAAAGTGGAGGGTTGTGTTAGGTGGTTGATATTAAGCATAAAATTTTTGTCCAAAAAATATGACATGAAACCTTTAAAAGATTGTATAAATAATAGAGTGTTACCTGGAAGCGATGCACAATATGACCTTATTACAGTAAAAAGTGTACAAGAGTCGCTATGTCGACAACTTGGTGTAATGTTAAATAAATAATGGTTCTCACATTATGAATGGATGCTAGCAAAAAAAGTTAAACCATAAAACTAATATTAAGATAG
>NW_018246257.1:0-3554 GCF_001263595.1 Phalaenopsis equestris
CCTCATCAATTTGGAAGTCCCATGCAAACATACTAGCCTCAACCCGTCTCTCCATGAACAATTGTAATAGCTGTCATTTTCAGTTCGAGAACTTCTATCTCTTTGAATGAAATTCAAGGCATATTTCTTTGTACATTCAAGTTTCTTCACTCTCCAAATTTCTGTAGCAAGAAAGTTAAATGAATCCGTAGCTCTTATCCCTGATTTTGTCATGGATCTGAGCACATATGCATTGATTTCGTTTATCTTTCTATTAGAACGCAGAAGGTGCTTATCATCAGGGTTTGCTAGAGAGTGATTATGAGTTTTTATAAAATTTTTAACTGTCCAGTTGCCTTGAACATCAACTGCGTATCGAATCATTGCTGGACAACCAGTCATTGTGTCCTCTTTTTTGTATTTGACAGTCTCAATGATCTTTACCTCTTTTTTGAAACCTACTTTACCACATGTGATGTTTTTCGTATTAATATTCCTCGAGTTCGGCTAGAAACTAGTGAGCTTCTTTCAAACAGTAAATCCATTATGATGAGCATTAGCACAATATACTTTGTTTGTTTTTTTTTTCATTGTGCACAATAGTGTGAAATAATTTATCTGCAATTGGCTCAGTATAATTATCTCCTGTATCACCAAACTGCACAATAGAGAGTGCTAATTTTAAAGTTTTCATGATAAGACTTTCCTTACTTTAAAAAAAAAATCACACAAGTAACACCACAGTAACACCAACCTAAACTCTAATGAAACCATAAAAACAACTCATAAACAACTCGAAAATCCTTAACCCTAAAAATAATAACACAACCTAATAATAACACTACATCACAATAACACCAAAATAATACCACAATTAAATCTTAATAATAACAACATCATAAAACCACAATAACAAAAACATATAACAACTCAAAAGCAACTGATATGAAAACTCACATCTGTTTCCAACTCATGTATTTCTCTGTTTGTAGGATAAATCTCATTCATTTCCTACATAAAATCACTATTTTCAAATTCCACCATCAAGACTTCACCTGCTGGCTACGAGAGATGAACTCTTAAAACCCAAAACCCTAGTTGTTACCCCCGCTGAAAACATTCTTCCGTCGAAAATGATTATAGTTGACGACGGGGAAAGTTTTGTTTTTCGAAGCATCGGGCTTGGTTCGGGCAGTGTCAAACGATAAAAAAAATATTTTTTTTTTTATTTTTAATTGGTAGGACCTGAATTACACATGATAGAATTTTATTAGATTTCACACGCAAAGCAGCGTTCGGACTCCATATTCGGACTCCATATTGAAATTTTTTCCCCAAAGCGTGATAGGTTTAGAACATATATTATCAGCTTCTTTTGTATATGTAAATCTGCCTTTTATGCCATCATGACCACCAAACTCAATACATTTTTCTATGCTTTGTTGTCATGACATGCCACCCAGGACAATTTATTTGGGTTCTTGTAAATAAATATTTAGAACTTTTAGTTGATTATTTTAGAATATTATTTTCAAGTGCACAACATAAGTTACTTTTCAACCCAATCTTAATGGTATCCAGTTGCCTTTATTAAAAATTAGTTTAAAAGACACATCAGAGAGAAAAGAAAATCAATTTTTCTGATAAAGTGGACAAACAACAGATTTCAAATTGCAGATTTCCTCTACAACAATAACTAAAATATTCATTCTCAACGTCATTTCACAAAACTAAGGTAATTTATTTGTATTAATTAACAAATAAAAAAAACGTGGTCATTGAAGGTGAAACCTGTTAGAAAATAAATAAGGTGAGGTCATTACATACATAATTTTTTACAATTCAACGGCCAAATCTCTTTTTTTAAACTGCATATTCATTTACAATATTGCCAATTTCACTCATTCCAGTTAAAGCGGACCTCTTGATTATCTAACCAATGATGTCATAGAAAATCAATTACCCCACATAGCTTGTCCTGTTGACCAAGTAAGTCTTTTACCATTACTCCATGAGCTTCCTTTGAATGTTTCAAAAGTTCCTCCTAAAGTCTAGCACTGGAAACCTTGCAGTCCAAGAAAACAAGCTATAAATAAGAGCTCATCAGTACCGCTCTCTTGTAAACAACCGTCTCCTTATCTCCTACATAAACCTGAGGTTTAGTTCTGTTGGCTTCAAGGAATGGAGCACTTCAAGGAATGGAGCACCAAACCAAAAGCAGCAATTTGAGAAGAAAGGGAAATCTCTACCAAGGAGGGGCCAAGTGAAGGCCAGGATCTTTGGAAGCTTAGTTCGTTCAATCATTCCCACCTCTTCACGCAAAGAAAGAAAGCGGCTACAAAGACCAGAAGCCAACTCGCTCGGCGATGATAACTCCTGGGACCAGTGGTTACGCCTCCGACGAGAGCTCCGAAGCTTAATCGGTCTCCATCCACGGCTGCCTTGCTTTTTTTTTTTTTAATTCTTCTTTTTTCCCTTTGGTTTTGTTAAGCAAAAATTTTTGGAGTTCTTTGAACTCTCTTGCATATTTGTTGTAAAAAGAAATTAAGCGGCGCTATGACATTTTTTGGCATGGTGATTTTTTGTAGCATCTCTGAGTACTTCGTTAGGTGTGCGCGTATTCCTTCCAGAAAATGTGCATTTAAAATATGTTTATAATTAAATTGATAATTTTTTTATTTTTTAAGGAAACAGAGAACTTCGATTAATCTTGCCGTAAGTCGAGCCATATCCATACTGTGTCCTTAATGGCCTAATCATTAGGGAATGGAAGTTAATATCTTTTAGCTTTCTTTTATTTCTTATTAATTTCATTTTGCATATATATAAGATTTTCTTTAAATTATATACATTCAGTCACGTTTTTTGCAATGCAAATAAAATATTTATGCTTTGTTAACCTTTTAGCTACTTGCTTAGGCAAGTTGGTTTGCTCAACCTCCTTTCCACCAACTACTCCATGAGAGATGTCTGTCTAATAATGGTATGAATTGGGGCTTTAAAGACTTCGACTATATTATGATAGCGTGCAAATATGAAATTGTAGGAACAATTTTAATGATGCGCATGAATGTAAATAATTGAATGAAATAAGTGCAGATTATTTAAAATAAATGAGACAATAAATGAATAAATTAAATTTTACATTGTTCGTCACCCAACTTCATGTTTATTCATGTTATAATCCACAACAAAGCTAGGATTCCGCATATCCAAAGTTTGTGTCCCAAATCTCACTTCTCACAAATAGCAGGAGAAACTATTTACTCTCTTAACGTAAACTTTACGACCCAACGGTATTAAATGTAAGAGTTGCAAAAAATCAACTTAGCCTTGAATAAAAAAATACAGCTTAAACTAAATAATGTAGAATCGTAAGATTGTGTTAAAAAAAAAAAAGAAGGTAAATGGTGATCTTATGAAAGAAATTAATTGCTTTATGATTAAATCTCTATTGCATTAATACATCGAGAAAAATATGTAAATGAAGAGAGAGAGAGAGCCCAACAATGAAAGGAATGCACTTTGAGGAGATAGAGAATTTTTCAAAAAAGAAACTATATATATATATATAT
>NW_018246257.1:3598-7896 GCF_001263595.1 Phalaenopsis equestris
TATATACATCGAATTTTTTTTTTTTCCTAATATTACGGAGATCTTATGGTCCTGAGGAGACTAGTACGCTAAAGAAAGTTTATCGACAGAAGATTATGAGGCCCACTTTTTCACCCACTTTTTCGACCGAATACAACCATATGAGCGTCAAAGCTAACAAGACCAAAAACCAACCAAAACAAAGACCTAGTCTCTCAACATTCAAATATCCAGATGCTCTCACAACTATTATCAAGAATGAATAGCCAAACTAACTCAGCCGACCAAACCAGTCCTGCCAATTTGAAGCCAATAATGTTCAACCAACTAATAACACCGACTAAGCCTTAACAACCAAATCAGTCATACTAACCCGAAGCCAAACACAAGAAGCCAAAAAAATGGGCGTCTCATTAAGGAATGGACTGAAACACCTAAAATATATAGTGTTTTTAGACACATTTTTATACCTATTTTTTGAGATATTGTGCTTTAATGGAAGATATTGTGTGTTTTTTATTCTGGTACAAGTAAAAAGGTGAAAAATGCTAAAAGGAGTGAAAAGTGATCAAATTTGGAGCAAAAATGTGAAAATGGTGCAAAAGAGTTTTGGGAGCCTAAGCATCAGATCCAACGTTTAAGCGCCGGTGAAACAGAGAAAGCCTCGCCTAAGCGCCAGAGGCCCTGCGTTTAAGCACCAGAGGCAGGGGTCTTAAGTGCCAGAGGGGTTATTTGGCGGTTTTCTTCATTTGGCCAAATTTTGAAGAGGTATTTCAGGCACCTATTGGCTAAAGAGGGTGGTTATGACCACTAGAAATGAAAATATGGTTATAAGAATTGTGAAAGGAGGCATCCTTTGGAGAATACATCAAATTGTGTCACATTTTGAAGAGTTATCAAGACACCTCTTGGAGGTTTATAAAAGAAAGAAGTTGAGACTTTTGAATTGTGCTTGAAAGTTCTGGAAAGTGTTGGAAAGGGGAAGTTTTGAGAGGTAGTTTTGGAGAGATTTTCAGGCACCAAAAAATTACTTTATCCTTAAAATTTACTTTATCATTTTTTCTTTTAAGTTTTATTGTGAGAGTCAAGAGTGTTGTAAAAGAGAATAGATTAAAAGAAACTTCAAGAGTTTGGTGGAGGATTTGAGATAAGTTTTTATCTTTTATTTTTAAACTACTTTTGGTTTTAATCGAGACTTCTTGTTGGTTTGATAATGATTTCTGCTTTTAAACTAAAGTGTGGTTTTGTTTTCTCCATGAATTTTGAGTAGTTTTCTTTATCTTTCTCCTTAAAATGATAAGTGATTAAGTGTTGAAAGAAAGTTGTGTGAAGTATTAGGCTTCATTATTGGAAGAAGTTGTGATGATTTGAAACCTTGCACTTTACTTCTTGATTTGACCAATTAAGATGTTAATACCTGTTGTGAAAACATGTAAGATTCGAGATGATATTGTCTCAGTCAACAAATATTTTAGAATCATATATTGATTTCATAGATGAGAATGTAGTTTATGGGGTTGAGTGCAAATAAATAGGGAAATAAACTTTTTAAGGGTGTAGAGTTAGAGGAGAGTGACAGGCTAAATCCCCCAATTTGATTTATAGTTTTAGATTTTGATACGAGATGTTAGCCCCCAGGTGGAGGGAGAAGAGGGAATTCTAGAGTGAAATTTAGTATCTTCCCTACCTAGCCAGTCTTCAAGACTTTTCAAACTTTATATTAGCCAATATTTTTTATAGCAACTCTAATAAGGGTAAAAAATATTATTGCTCCTATTTGACACAGCACTTTTAGAATACTTTCACAATAGAATTTCTCTACTTATTATTGATTCATGATAAGGGAAAGAATATTTTACTTATGCTGCCTTAATCTTGCAAGTATTTAGTTAAGTTAATTAGTTGCTTACTTTATTTTCATAAACCAAAAATTAAAAAAAAAAAGAATCAAATTTGCATTCATATTTTAGCATCTTAAGTTTAAGTAAGAATATTGTGCTAAGTAGATTTTTGTCATCTAAAATTTCTAAAATTTCTAGTTTTCTAAAGTGCATATTGCTAATCTCCTTGTGGGTTCAATATCCGGGGCTTATTAAAAAAGTCCTATATTACTTAATAATGATACATATTAGTTATTCATATTTAAATATTAAAATTATATTCTTATTTGTTTCATAGTGAAAAACTTACTTAGCTTTTGCTTTGGATCAAGTTTTTGACTTTGTTGCAAATTAAGAATAACTATTAAGAAAATTAAGCATATAATCACGCACATCAGCACATCACATTTTACACATTTAAAAAAAGTTGGAATTAAGTTTTTGGGATCATTGTCGGGGAGGTTAAAAAAGAAAAAAGAGTCAAATTACAAAAATTTGCAAAAAATTTCAAAAAGAAGTTCTTAGAAAGCAAAATTTCTATTTTTACAAAGTCTTATTTAAACTTTAAGATTTATTGTAGGAAATTATAGTGTTGTTTTTATATAAAGTTTTTGTTTGTGTGTTCTTATTTTTATTTTATTTTATTTCATTTTATATGTGTTTTATAATAATGTATGCGTAGTTCAGGTTCCATAGAACTTGTGCCTTACGATTCTGAATTAGAAAGAACTAATTAGAAAACTTAAAAAATTAAAAATAAAATAAAAATTACTGAAAATTTCAAGAAATGACAAATCAAAATAGTCAAAGGGTTGAAGAGTTTAGACCTTTAAAAGATTATACAAACCTTACAGTGGATGAACTTCATTGCAGTATTCAAAAACCCACTATAGTGGCTAATTCATTTGAATTTAAACCTGTTATTGTCTAAATGATATCAAATAATCAGTTTGGGGGAGCACCAACTAAAGATCCAAATTTACATCTTGCTAATTTTTTACAATTGTGTGTTATATTTAAATATGATGATGTATCAAATGATGTTATAAGACTTGGATTATTTCTTTTCTCACTGAGGGATAAAACTAAGATATGGTTACATTTGTTATCACCTGAATCTATCAGAACTTGGAGTGATTTAGCATAGAAATTTCTTGCTAAATATTTTCCACCATAAAAAATTGTGAAGCTTATAACTGATATTATATCTTTTATCAGTTTTAAGGGGAATCTTTTTATGAAGCATGAGAATGATTTAAAGAACTCCTAATAAAGTTTCCACAACATACTATACCAGATTGATTAATAATTTAAACATTTTATAATGGATTAGCTGGATCTCTTAGATCTATTATCGATGTCGCTGTTGGTGGTTCATTGATGTCAAAACCATTTCATGACGCTTATGCTTTAATTGAAGAAATGACTACAAACTACTTTTCAATGACCTTTTGAAAAGGTAAATCTTAAGAAAGTAGCCAATATTAATGAAACTGATACTTTTGTCATGTTAGGAAATCAAGTTGCAACAATTTCAACGAAGTTAGACAAATTTGGAATGAATTTTCTCAACCAATTTCCATGATTGAAGAGAATTCATTAGGCCAAATGGTAGATTCTCAAGCATTATTAGAAACTTTGATTTTCATAAATAATAAGCAGAATAACCCATATTCAAACTATTATAATCCAGGTTGGAAGAACCGTCCTAACTTTAACTAGAATAATACTTCGGGTGGTAATAATCTGCAATGGGGGAACAACCAAGTAAACCCATTAAGAAACTAGAACAACCAAGGGAATAATAATTATAGACCTATGTTTCCTCCAGGTTTTAACAATAATCCATAATTTAAGGAGAAGAAGTTGTTTATAGAAGAAGTAGTGTTACAAATGGGAAATCAATTTCAAAGTCAAGGAGCTACAATTAGAAATATTGAGAATTAGTTGGGACAAATTGAAAATTTATTAAGTAACAGATCCCAAGGAACACTTTCTAGTTATACAAAAGTAAATCTGAAAGACCAGAATAAAGAACAAGTAAAAGTCGTTCAACTTAGAAAATGAAGAGAATTGGAAGGAAGAGTTCAAAAAGCGACTGAAGTAGAGAGAGAAGAGATTGAAGGACCAACAGAGGTTGCTCCGAAAGGTTTAGAGAGACCTATTTCTCCACTTAAGGTTGATTTAAAAAAACTACCACCTCTATTTCCTTAGAGACTTCATCAACAAAAGTTGGATAAGTAAGTTTCAAAACTTATGGAAATATTTAAGAAACTTACAATCAATATTCTTATTATTGAAGCCTTAGAACAAATGCCAAGCTATGTAAGGTTTATGAAGGATATTCTCAACAGAAAAAGGAAGTTTGAAAATAATAAAACTATTGCACTTAGTGAGGAGTGCAATGCTATAATTCAAAAGAAGCTTCCTGAAAAGCTT
>NW_018246257.1:8069-10597 GCF_001263595.1 Phalaenopsis equestris
CAGTTAGCAGATCGTTTGATAACATACCTTAAAGGAGTTATAGAAGATTTCATAGTGAAAGTGGATCAATTTATCTTTCCTGTTGATTTTATTGTGCTAGATATGAAGGATGATAAAGAGATACCTATCATTTTGGGGAAACCTTTCCTAGCCACAGGAAGAGCAAAGATAGATGTGCAAAAAGGAGAATTAATAATGTGCGTCAATGATCAAACAATTACATTTAATATTTCGAAATCAATGAAAAACTCTGCAAAATGTAAAGATGATGAATGCTATAGAATAAATGTTATAAGATATTTAAGTGAATACCATTTCAAAGCAACTTATGAAGAGAAATCTGCAACTTATGAAGAAGCAACTTATGAAGAGAAATCTGAATTGAAAAAATTGGAACACGAACAAGAAGAGGAATTAGATCAATATGAAGATTTATATAAGGAAGATTCAAATTATGTTCACGAAAGTTTTGATGTTTTGGACACAATAGAAGAAGACACATCTTTTTGTCCATCAATTGAAAAACCTCCTGAGCTTGAGTTGAAGTTACTTTCTGAACATTTGAAGTATGCCTTTTTAGGTGGTTCCTCAACATTACCGTTCCTTAAAATATGCCTTTTTAGGAGATTCCTCTTCTTTACCTGTTATAGTTTCCTCAAAGTTAACTCCAGAAAAAGAAGAGATTTTAATGAAAACTGTAAAGAGTTATAAGAAAGCCTTTGGATAGATAATTGCTGATATAAAAGGAATCAGTCCTTCAATTTGTATGCATAGAATTTATATGGAAGATAACTACAAACCTAGGGTTGAACCTCAAAGGAGATTGAATCATATTATGAATGAAGTTATTAAGAAAAAAAATTCTAAAGTGTTCTAAAGTCGGTAGATGCTGGAATTATCTATCTAATTTCAGATAGTGCATGGATTAGTCCAATTCACTACGTTTCTAAGAAATGAGAAGTGACTGTGACTTTAATTGAACATAATGAGTTAATACCAACAAGACAAGTCACAATATGACAAAGAAGCATTGATTATAGAAAATTAAATCTCGCCACTAGGAAATATCATTTCCCACTACCCTTTCTAGATCAAATGATGGATAGACTAGCTGGACATAAATACTTTTATTTTCTGGATGGATATACTGGTTATCATCAAATATAAATAGCTCTTGAGGATCAAGAGAAAACAACTTTTACTAGTCCTTATGGTACATTTTCTTTTAGAAGAATGCCCTTTGGTTTATGTAATGCACCTGCTACATTTCAAAAATGCAAGATGGCTAATTTTTGTGATTTAATTAAAAAGGGATTGAAGTTATTATGGATGATTTTTTTGTGTTTGGCACTTCATTGTAATCATGTTTAGAATATTTATCAAAAGTTCTTAAGCACTGTAAAGAAATAAATTTTGTCTTTAATTGAGAAAAATGTCAATTTATGATAGCAGGAGAAATAGTATTGGGACATCAAATTTCAAAAAATCGTGTGGAAGTAGACCCTGCAAAAATTAAAGTAATCACTAATTTACCACACCCAACAAATGTGAAGGAAATTAGGAGTTTTAGGACATGTTGGATTCTAAAGGCAATATATTAAAGTCTTTTCAAAAATTGCTAAGCCTCTATGACATTTACTTGAAAAAGATGCAATTTTAATTTTGATAAAGAGCGCCTAAGAGCTTTGTTAAAAAGAAAAATTAGTCACGACACCAATTATTATTTCACCAGATTGGAGAAACCTTTTGAATTGATATGCGATGCTAGTGATTATGTTATTGGAGCTGTTTTAGGACAAAAGCATGACAAGATTTTCAAAGTTATCTACTATGCTAATAGAACTCTTAATGAAATAGAACTATCTACTATGCTAATAGAACTCTTAATGAAGCTCAAATTATCTATACCACAACCGAGAAATAGTTATTAGCAGTAGTATATGCTTTCGATGAATTTTGATCATACTTAATTGGAATTAAATGTATAGTACATACATATCATTCTGCTAATAAATATTTAATAAAAAAGAAGGATGTTAAATCAAGATTGATAAGATGGGATTCTTCTTTTGCAAGAATTTGAACTTGAAATAGTAGATAGGAAATGAGCTGAGAATCAAATTGCTGATTATTTGTCCAGACTTGAATTAGAAAAACCACTCAGTTTTGAACAGGAGATTAAAGAACATTTTCCAGATGAAAATTTATTCAATGTTAATGAGTGGTGTGTTCCATAGTCTGCGGACATTGTGAATTTCATTGTTAGTGATATTATACCCTATGAAATGACATACCAACAGAAGAGTAAATTTTTATTTGAAGCTAAGACTTATTTTTAGGATGACCCATTTTTATATAAACAAGAAAATAATTTACTTATTCGAAGATGTGTTCCTTTAGAAGAAACTTATGAAATTATTCAAAAATATCATAATTTTGATTTTGGGGGACATTTTCATGTTGATAAAACAACATAAAAAATTTTACAATCTGAATTTTATTGGTCTACAATCTTTAGAGATGTTAAC
>NW_018246257.1:10845-14849 GCF_001263595.1 Phalaenopsis equestris
GCTCAAAGTATTACAAAGCTTTTAAGAACGAATATATTTTATAGATTTAGGATGCCAAGAGTAATCATAATTGACGGGGGAAGTCATTTCAGAAATGCAATAATAGAGAAATTATTAAGGAAATATCATATAAATCATATAATTACTACTGTTTATCATCCTTAAGCAAGTGGTTTGACTAAATTATCCAATCGTGAAATTAAAAGAATATTGGAAAAATCTATAAATCCAACCAAAATGGATTGGTCAGCTAAACTTGACTATGTTTTGTGGGCTTATATGATTGCATACAGAACTCCTATAGGAATGTTCCCATACAGGCTAATATTTGGGAAAACATCTCATTTACCAGAACTTGAGCATAAAAAATATTAGGCTATTAAATAATTTAATTACTATTTAACTGATTATGGTGAGAAAAGGTTATTGCAATTAAATGAGCTTGAAGAGATAATGAATGAATCTTAAGAAAGTGTAAAATTTACAAAGAAAAGATGAAGATGTGGCATGATCGGAGGATTCTTACTAAAAAATTTCAACCAGAGCAACAAGTTTTGCTTTACAATGCAAGTTTAAGATTATTTCCAGGAAAACTTAAGTCCAGGTGTATGAGCCCATTTGTTGTGATGAAATTTTATCCTTATGGAGCTGTGGATATAAAAGATCCTAAAACTGATAAAATATTTAAAGTGAATAGTCACAGACTGAAATCCTACTTTTTAGGTGACCAACTTAAGTTAAATGATTTTATGATGTTGGGTCAACCAAAATAAGCTCTGGTTACATTGGAATGATGACGTTAAACCAAGCGCTTTGTGGGAGGCAACTCATAATTATCGGTGTGTTTTTTTATTATGTTATTGTGTGTGATTTAGAAAATTCTGGTAGTATTTTTGATTAAATATCAAGTTAGTGATTATTATAAGACCTTAATAGATGACTTAGACATGTTAGGACGAGTGTTTGGACGTTAAGTTAACCTGTGCTAAATTGGGCACTGACGCTGAAGCGCCAAGATCCGGCGCTTAAGCGCGACAATTAAAAAACATTAAGCGCCAAGATCCGGTGCTTAAGTGCGACAATTAAAAAACATGTGCTAAATTTGGTTTCTAGAAGTTTTAACTGAGGATTGGTTAGCTTTGACGTAGGAGACAGTTCTAGGACATGCCTAGAAATTATAGGAAGAGTTTGAAGCCTATAAATGGAAGGGTTATGAAAAATTTTTTATCACAATTCACTTTTAAATCATAAGTGAAAAAGAGAGAGTTTTGGAAAAATGTCATCTTGGGAGAGTGATTTGAAGAAAAAAGGAGGAAGTAATGAGAAAGAAGTTTATTAGTCAGATTAGACAAGAGCAGTATAACGGTTTCCTCGCCGTTACTATCGATGGAATAGCAGAGAATATCACTAAGATTGAGGCTAACATGGCTTCAATTGAAGCAAAAGTGATGGAAGTTAACGCACATCTGAATCATATGGGATGACAACTTAAGACGCAGTTTAGCCATAACAATTTTATAGAAGAAGCGTATAAGACTATGTATCTGAAGAACAAATGGATTGAAGAAGATTCAACTAGAGTTATTAATCATTGTTCGTTTTTTCATATATACATTCCAAATGTTGAATGAGAGACTAATGATAGGCTATAACTCATTCTATCAACTAGGTAATGAATATAAGTTCTTGATTTAGAATTTATGTGTTTAGTGTTTGTTTAATATTAAGCGTGTTTAATGTGTTTTAATGTTATGGTTGCTTAGTGTTTATGTTAGGAATCTTCACATCTGAGACTATTTGGATGGAGAATCTATTATTTGAAAACATTTGTAATTGTTCGTGAATGAATATAAGTATTTTTTTGTGTTAAATTTTGTGTTATTGTGTGTTGAATCAAATTATTTAAGATTGGTGAATCTTGAGTAAGAGGAGAATTAAGAGGGAATTAAGTGGGAAGGAAAAAGCATATAAAGTATTTTGAGGCCATTTAGGGTTGGTTGAATTAGGCTAGACATGAATTTCACTTAAATAAAAAAAAAATTAAAATTTGTGCACTGGCACCTAAGCACCATGACCCGCACTAAAGCGCTACCTAAACCGAGAGACCGACGCTTAAGCGCTAGTTCACAAAAACCAATTTACGAATGACCCGCACTCAAGCGCTACCTAAACCGAGAGACCGGCGCTTAAGCGCTAGTTCACAAAAACCAATTTACGAACTATTTTAAGTGAAAAATAGGACCGAAAACACCATATTCACACCTCACTTCATCTTCTTCCTCAGGCCATTCGCGATGTCTAAGCTAGGGCTTACCATATTTGAAGATTTCTTGGGGATTTGAGGAAAAAATTGCTAGATTTGATATCCTTGAGGTATGAGCTTCACTTCTATGCAAAACCTTTTTTGATTTTCACCATGTATTTTGAGCACATTCATGAGCTACCCAAAAATCATTATTCATGGTGAAAATCTGAGAAAAATCTATGGAAAAGGCATGGATTTGTTAGTTTAAGATTTTAAAAGTTTAGTTTAGTGATTTGGAGTTGAATGTGGAATATATTTTGAATTTTATAATTTTTTTTAGAAATGACACCAAGAATGAAGAGGATTAAGAAAACCAAGAATGAAGAGGATTAAGTGGAGGGCTCCTTTCGATTCAAACAAGTTTGTCAGTTTGAGAGCATAGTATCGATACAATGATGCACTGTAGTTGAGAAAGTTAATTTCTGAGCAGTGTTTTAAAAGTTCGAGAGGAGTTGTTGAAGATTTGATTGTTCACCACCAGTGGGAGCGGTTCTGTTGTTTTTCTACTGTCACAGTGATTTTTATTGTGCCAATCTCCCTGAAGGTGTTGAAGAAGGAGTCATGATGAGGGGGAAGACAATGCCTTCTTTTCCTGAGGTAATTAATCAGTTTCATCATTTGCCGACGAGTACTTTGTGTTTTTTTTAAACTATTGTCCTACTGAGGAGGAGCTAGATGAGATTATTTCATCTTTGACTGCTGTGAGAGGTTTATGGAAGATAACAAATGAAAGAAGAGTAAACTTTTCTACTTCAAAGATGGATCACTGCAAATGCACGACATTATTTTATTTATGCTCTTCTGCTACTTTCAAATCATTTGAGTGAAGTAACTTGAGATCAAACAACCTTGAACTATTGCATTCAGCAGTTTAAGCCTATTGATATTTGAGTTTTGATTCATGGAGTTATTATCGGTTCTGTCATTGCTGCTACTGCTGCAGGTTTGAGATTTGCATCCTTGATCTTTTCTTTATGCGAGCAGGCTGGAGTTAGATTTGACAGCTGGGAGGAGATCTTATAGCCACTAAAGCCCATTTCCAGTGTGAATGTGAAAGCTTATCCACATCATTCTATTTTTGGTTGGAAGGGTGGATTTTCTAGTAGTTCTGCTGCTTCTACGTCACAAGCTTCTACTTCACATGCTTCTACATCATGAGGTCAGACTTCTGGATCTGATTCTTAGTCACAGTTATTACAGAGGATTTTGAACAATGTTAACCATAATACGGACAAGGTATCAAACTTAGAACATTTTGCTGAGTATATGGATGGATATATGAAGAGACATAGTGATTATGATGATGAATTCAACTTAGCTATGGAAAGTCTTATGAGAGGTAACCAAGACGTTGTATTTCCTCAGTACCTTAAATATCCACCATATTAGCCTACAAATTTTTGGTGTAATGACGATAGTGATGAAGAGGAGAATGACGATTAGTTTGGATCTTTAATTTTGTTTGATGTTTTTAGTTTATGTGTTGTTTTGAAATGTTGTTAGTGCGGTTGTTCTGTACTTTGTGTTTTATTTTTAGTTGTTATTGTTGAGACTGCTGTGTTTTATTTCGTACATTTATTGTGATGTATCTGTGTTTTGTGAGTATTTATTATGTTTAGTGGTAGTAATTATGATAATTGTGGTGTTTAATGTATTTAGTTAGAGTGTGCTTGTTGACCTCACTTTTGGTTGAGGTCTA
>NW_018246258.1:0-371 GCF_001263595.1 Phalaenopsis equestris
GGTGCAAGACCACCCCATGCACTTGGCACTGGTAAAACTTTCAAGCTGTATCCATGCAATCGGACATCATTGCTGGCCAATAATATCTAATTCCCTTGATCTTCATGTTGACATTCATTTTGATGTCACACGTGTGGGATGTCTACTTGAGCATGTAAGAGTCGCACTCTGTGCAAATGTGTTACCTGTAACTCAGGAAATCTGTTCGAGACCCACCAGCACATATTGAGGGGCACGTAGTTAGGGTCGCTTTGCTAGGCTTTGGCTTTTGCTTGGGCGAAAGCCGGTCGGCGTTCTGTTCATCGGACAGCCTCGATCGAGTCAACGAATGGTATTCATCGTACTGCACACAAAACTGACTCAACTTGTCC
>NW_018246259.1:0-1327 GCF_001263595.1 Phalaenopsis equestris
TTGTTATATGCTTCAACATTATTCTTCATGTGAATGTGATTTTCCATGCAACTTTATTCATATATCTTGTATCACAAATCATGTTGTTTTATTGATAAAATTGATAAAATAAACATTATCATATTTCATCTCAAATTTAACTTTGTAATACAACCGGAGCATGAAGCAGAAGCCTAATTTTATGTGTATGTTATGAGAAATTACATCCTTTGACATATAATAATCATATGCATATGTCTTTGTTCATAAAGTCACATGACATCATATGCATGATTCATGTAATTGCATAAAAAGTTAACATATTACATTTATTTCCCATGTTAGGGAAAAGATTCCCTACAAACATTATCAAGAATCCTTACAATTATTTCCATAGCTTTTTCCTCCTCTTAACATAGCATTTCCCTCCTTCCCTTAGCCATGAAGCTCTCCAAAGTCATCTCCCATTTATTCTCCCACCATCCTAACATTTTTAGAAAGCACTTTACATAACATCATGCTTAAGCATCTTTGCACTAATGCATGACAAACAATAATTAAAAGATAATACAAATGGGTATTAATATAATTTAAGGATAAGCATCATTAAATAAAACTTAAATTAGGTAATCATAATTAGCAAATTAGTTTAGTTCTTTAAGCTTGAATTTTCCAATTTTCACTAAACTAATTGACAATCATCAACCAACAAGTTTGTACAATCAACTTTAATCCTCAATGGAATAATTCATAATTTGTGAAATAATAACACTTTATTTAAAAAAAAAATATAACTAATAATATAAAAGGAGTAAAGTGAAAAATAATCCCGACTATTTACATGGGGTTGTTTTAGGGTACGTTTGGGGCGGCGGCGGAACAACGCTGCACCACAATTTTATTTGTTTGGGTAAATTATGTTTTGATAGTTTTTTCAAAAAGCTGTCGCTGAAACCTGAGAATTCTCAATACTCCTGGCTAGGTGCGGCAACAACTTTTTAGTCACGGTCTGACTTAAAAAAAAAATTTACAATAGCCAGCACAACTTTTTGAGCATCAGATTATTATTTAACCGTTTCACAACTATTTTTTAATCAGTTGCAGGTGCCCCAAACAGGCTCTTAGTCTCAGAGTTTATAAAAGTGTCAAAATAATTTTCAATTATTTTAAAAATAAAATATAACAATGTTTTATGAGGACTATTTCAGCCCACTTTTAAAGAATATGAGTATTATTTTGACACTTCTATAAAATTTGAGGCTAAAATCACCCATATAAATGACGAAAGACTATTTTGACACTTTACTCAATATAAACTTTATCACAATAATTGAAAGAGTATGTTCAC
>NW_018246260.1:0-350 GCF_001263595.1 Phalaenopsis equestris
GACATTAGCTCAAATCAATATTATTTCTTTAAGCACCATATTTTTTGTTCATTTATCATAATGCTTCTTTCTAAGTTAGCAAACAAAATAACAAGCACCCCATAAAAAATATCTTGTCTACGTGTATTGAAGCCTGTTTTGGCCCATGGTGTCAGGTGAGATTATTGAGTAAAATAAGGGCATGTAAGGAAAAGTAAAAGAAAACTTAAAAATAAAACAAAATGTATTTAAAGCGAGTAAGAGAGAGTGGACTGCATCGTGAAATAGTCTACAGGGCGCAGCAAGCACAGGAGGAAAACTTCTAGGATTTTTTTTTCTCTTTCTCCCTCTTCAACTATTAGAGCTTATTC
>NW_018246261.1:0-1556 GCF_001263595.1 Phalaenopsis equestris
ATATATAGATGAATGAATGGCTGGACGGACGGACGCCCGGGATGAGACGGACGGACGTCTGGGATGGGACGGACGGACGGACACTGAGTCATTTGTAAACATAAAGTTTATTTATTGTAGTCTTGAATGTGTTATTGTAGTATTGAATGTGTTACATAGCATACATGTTATCACCTATATATATGTATTTATCCATATAAACAAACATACATTTAAGAATATGATTGTTTATAATTTATGTTTCTCTTGCTTATGTACAAATATAAATACATACAAGAATACAGGAGCTCTCCCTCACACATGTATATATAAATATTATCACACCATTGACTCATCGAATAATCAAACTTACAAATAGAAAGTGATAAAAAATGGGCCTTGACATATCACCCAATTCATATGCATTCACATATTTAGCAAAAAATTTATTTTTTACATTTATACCGCCCAAATCTTTCATATCACATAAAAAATATCACTATTTTAACATCTAAGAAGTGAAATACATATTTTCATGCATATATAAGTTGGTCTGTATGTAAAAGTTGAAGTTTAGGTGTTGGAGATGTAAATGAATATGAAGTTAGTGGTGTGTTTGTATATCTCCTTAAAAAATAAACGCTGAGCTTCTTCGATAGCCCTTCTTATGTTAAACAATTGCCACAATGTCGGATCATTAGGATGAATGAGTGCTTCATAAAAAATTTGTTGCCATGCTTCTATAGAAAATAATGTGGTGCTATCTGAAATTGTGCTCTGCAGGCTAATGTTGCAAGTGCAATAAGCATCATTCCATCCAGTAAAGTAGCTGATGCGGGTGTCCAAGCCATGCAGGAATTCATATCAATATAGAACTTGTGCTACTCTGCGAATCACGTCAACCTTTTCCAACCCGGTTAACCACATGGATCTTTTGCAGCATTCTAACTGTTTTTTAAAGATCTGAGTTTGGCTTCTGCAGACTGAAGCCTTGCATTTGATTTTAGTTTTGAATTTCGAGAACAATTTTTTGGTTTATTTTTATTTTTATTTTTTGGCAGAACATGTTTTAATGAATGTAGCAATCCTGGCATTTTTCATTTTTGTGAGCACTCCTTGATTATGAAGCAGAGGTATTTTCTTGGCTTTAACATGAGAGAGTTTTATTAAATGTAAAAAGCATACTAAGCTTTTTTTTTTTTTTTCAAAAAATGTCACATTTTATAAATATTTACACTTTGCATGATTAAAAAAGTTCTAGATAACTTTGATGTATGCTTCATTTACAAGCTTGTGCTAGATTTAGTGAATTTTAAGATGTTTACCCTTTTTTCTTGGCTTTGATTGACCTATCTTTTTTACTTTCACATGATATTAAGAAATTACCTTGCATTTTGACTTTAACAATTGTAAGTTCAAGCTTCTACCTTTCAACTATATTTTGATAATATTTGGTCTCAGCGATCGCTCGAGTCTCATTTTGACATTTTTCTTGCAACATAAGAGTTTTTTTTGTCTCTCTTTTATTTTTTTATCTGTTTAGCTTGTGTACATTATGTGCATTAATATAGCCAAAA
>NW_018246262.1:0-997 GCF_001263595.1 Phalaenopsis equestris
AAAGGAACCCTCAACTATGGGCTATCGATTAAACCGGACAACCTCGAAATTACATGCATATGCTGACACAGACTGAGCAGATAATTCGACTGATAGAAAATCTATAACTGGTTATTGCATGTATTTAGGGTCCGCACTTAGTTCGTGGAGTTTCAAGAAACATTCTAGTATAACACGATCGTCAATCAAAATAGAGTACAAAGCTTTAGCAATAGCCGCAACAAAAATAAATTGGCTAAGAAGATTATTTTAGGAACACAATAAAACACAATCGTATTCAACTCTAACCTACTAAACTCTACAGTGACAACACATCGACAATAGCCCTAGCACACAATCCAATTTTTCACGCCTGAACAAAACATATAGAGGTGGATCACCACTTTATTCGTAATCACCTCAAGCTAACACATAATGATCTACAACATATCTTCATGGAGGATCAACCTGCAGTTCACTAAATCTCTCCCTGTCGCGTGACATAAACTCATTACAAGCAAGCTCACGGGGAAGTATCCGGTATCATTGAAGGAATCCCTCTATTTAGCATCCAAAATCCCTCTAACTCGCAGTTGCCTTGGCTACCAACCAGTTTGCCCTTTATGCAAGGGTTTCTCAAATAGACAACTTATATATTATAAACATCATAGTGCATATTTCCTACTTTACCCTTAGATGGAGTTACGAGTATGCCATTACCAGGTTTATAAAAGCGAGCCACATGTATTGAATCATATGCAAAATGAAGACATTAATTTCTCTTATTTCATTTCTCTCTGTTCTTAATTAAAAAAAGGTTTGTTCAAAATCGATGAAAGATGATTATTAGTTTTTCAAATAGGTAGACAAAAATGAACCATTAGTTCATAATATTTTGTGTCAGCTTTTCGCTCGTGATGTGGGTAGAAATAAATTTTATTCTGTCGCATTTCATATGAAGGATTTGACTAGAATCATTGTTACGTGTTTCATTTATTTTGCATATGATTAGCTGATA
>NW_018246263.1:0-237 GCF_001263595.1 Phalaenopsis equestris
ATAGAATTAGGACCGGGCATGTTTATGCGGAGTCCAGCTACCTTTTTCTTTTCTAGGATGTGTTGCCGATCCATCGACACCGGCCTGTAAATTATTTTGATTTGACTTATTTTTTCTTGCATTTTTGCATCATATTGCATGTCTGCACTTGCATATGTTTTCCTTGTTTCTTTATGTGATCTGGGATTTCACGATATAATCGAGGCTCATTAAGGACCATAAAATTGTAATTTTCTA
>NW_018246264.1:0-1895 GCF_001263595.1 Phalaenopsis equestris
TACTATTTTAAGTATTAATACTATTGATGGGAGGAGACTTACTGACAAAGATGAGATTGATAATAATGTTGTGTAGTATTTTACTAATTTATTGTAATCTTCCTCTCAGGTTCTCCCTATAGTTGTTGAACTTTTTGAAGGTGAAAGGGAATATACCTCTAAAATAGAAATTACTCACATTCCGACGGAACAGGAGATTTTTTATGTGTTTAAGGAGATTAAAATGAACAAGTCTCCTGGGCCTGATGGTTTCACTGCTGCTTTCTATGCATCTAGTTGGAAGATTATTAAAAAAGAGATCGCTCAAGCTATTCAAATTTTTTTTTCAGGGAGAGGACCCTGGAATTATTTTACTTCTTCGCTTATTGTGCTTATTCCAAAGGGAAATGATAAATCTAGATGGGATAAATTTAGACCTATTGCCCTCACTTTTGTGATCTCCAAAGAAATTAGCAAATTGCTTGTCTCCAGATTTCAACCTATGCTTAGTAATATTATCTCTCTACAACCATCTGCTTTCATTAAAGGAAGGGAGATAACTAATAACATTCTTCTAGCACAGGAGATGCTGGAAGATTTGGATAAATAGTGTCGTGGAGGCAATATGCTTCTAAAACTTGATATTAAAAAGGATTATGATATTATCAGCTGAGATTTCATATTAAATATCTTGCGGGCTAAAGTTTTTAAAATAATTTTTGCTCCCTCATTCATAGATGGTTGGTGAATAACCATTATTTTGTTCTAGTTAATGATGATTCTTATTGTTTCTTCTCTGCCACTAGGGGGATTAAGCATGGGGATCCACTTTCCCCTACTATTTTTATCCTTGCTTTTGATTATTTCTCCAGATTAATTAACCATTTACAAATTAATAGGTCTTATACTCAATTCTTGCATAAATCTTCGATTACGGCTAGCCATTTGGCATATGCAATGATGTCATTATTTTTAGTAATGCTAGTAAATCAACCATTAAAGCTCTTTTGCAAGTTCTGGATACTTTTCAAGACAATCCAGGTCTGTTTTTCAGTAAAGATAAATGTAATATTCATTTTGGTAATTTTGTCAGAAGTTTTACTGTGAATTGGAGTAATAATTACACTGAGTTTCATGTTGCATCTTTGCTTCTTCAATATTTGGGAGTAAATTTGATTAAAGATCGTCGAAAGCAAATACAATTAGATGATGTTGTGGATAATATCAAATATAAAATTAATGATTGGAGGAAAAATTTTCTTTCAAATGGGGTCACATTACCCTACTCAGAAGTGTTTGATTAAGTAACCCTTTATATGCTCTTAAAATTCTAAACCTTAATAAAAGCACTCAGATCCAGTAGGAGAGATTATTTAACCATTTTTTGTGGTCGGGTAACTAATCTAGAAAGCATTGGCAACCTTTGCTAAATTTGCCAAGCCTATTGCAGCAGGGGGTCTTAGTTTTAAAAGTTTGAAGCAAATCTCTGACATTAGTATGTGCAATTTGTGATTTAAATTTCATGCTAATACTTCATTATGGGCTCTCTTTCTTCATCATAAATATTGTGCTTGATCAAATCCGGCTATTGTTCAATGGAAAGTGAGGGATTCTAAGAATTAGAAAGCTATTTTAAAAGCTAGAGAGGTTACAAGAAAATTTATTTTTTGGGATGTGGGTGAAGGTAATATTTCTTTGTGGAATGATAATTGAGGCTTAAAGGAGAGGGATTTATCTGCTATCACTCCACAGAATAATAAGATGTTACTTTTCAATGTTTGGTTCGACGGGAATTGTGATTTTAACAAATTAAGGTCTCTTGTTGGGGATAAAACTGATTTTGTAACCCAGATTCCTATTAAGAAGAATGATAAAGACACTCCTATCTGGAAAACTACTTCTAATATCTCTCATTT
>NW_018246265.1:0-366 GCF_001263595.1 Phalaenopsis equestris
TTTGAGTACGTAAGACGTACGCAGCGCTGCGTACATCGAAGGTTACTAAGAGAATACAGGGGTCCGCATGATACCCTATTGTAACCTCCTTGTAACTTACCTGTAACTATCGGAACTACAAAAGTGCGGAACTTATTTGTAGGTTACAGATAAGTTACAGGTAGTTTACATGAAACTTAAGGGTATATAACACGGATGTAACCATTTTATACCCTCTAAATAACCTCCCGATATACGCAGCTCTACATACGTCTTACGTACGCAAATATTTATCTCTATTTACACAATTATAAATAGCCCATTAACTTGATTTATCACAGATTTTTATTTCATTTTATGAAAATTAAAATAATTGTTCTTAAATGT
>NW_018246266.1:0-201 GCF_001263595.1 Phalaenopsis equestris
ACCTCCTTAGATGGAATATGACATCTACTCTCTCTTTTTTTATCGGATCTAAGACCATCTTGACACGGGAGTATGGCATTCTCTTGGTCTCTTCCTTTGGGATAAGATATAAGTGTCCTAACATTCCTTCCCAAGACAGACATATCGACATTTGATAACTCTAAGAAGTAGTATAAGACCTCCTTTGATGGAATATGACAT
>NW_018246267.1:0-378 GCF_001263595.1 Phalaenopsis equestris
CACCCAAACTTATGCCCTGAGAGCCACCCAATGGCTATTTTTATAAAAACTCACCTCCCATGGCTATGGGAGGTGTGCTGAAATTTCCTTAGAGAGGCCTCTCCAAACTTCACACAGAGCTTCCCTGAGATCCCCTCAGTGCATTCCAACCATTTTTCCTCACCCATTCCCATTGTCAGAGCTCAATTTTGAGCTTGAAACACTGCCGGAAACCAGGACAGAACCCAATAAACCTCCACAGTCCATAAAACTCAAATTAACTTCACCCACACCTTCACAATAGTGAAAAAAGCTAAAGCCCCATCAAATCTCCCTTCCATAGAGCCTCCACCATAGCTCTAGACCAACACCTGAAATCGAGCTTGGTCGAATTCATAC
>NW_018246267.1:9196-10096 GCF_001263595.1 Phalaenopsis equestris
TTTGAAAAATCACATTTTCTCCTCTGATGTCTTAATTGACTCATGAAAGTGGTATGATAAAAGTTTCAAAGTCATTTGAATTGAATTTGACAAATTATGAGGTGTTAGAGCCTTAGGGGCAAATGTGTAAATTTTGCTTTAATTAACATTTAGGCTTAATTCAAGGAGGGAAAATGGGTAACCTCTAATCTTAATCAATTCATTTGATGTTTGAAACACAAGGGGTTAATTGGTAGAAACCAATTTCATTTTCCCCATTAAAAAGATAAGTTAATAAGTTTCTAAATTATTAAAATTTGGAAGTTTATTAAAATTAAATGATCCTGGACTTAGGGGTATGACATTTGATACCAATAATTAATCAATTTATTACCCCTATCTTGATTTTTAAATAAAACCCAAATCATGAATCATGACCACTTAAAGTTTAACCCTTTTTCAAAACTAATTAAGACACTCACCTAGGTCTTAAGGGCTTAGTGGTGACTTAGGCTAAATGAAAATTAACTAAATGAGGATTAGAGAAATAAACATAATTATATCAAACATCCTTGAAATACCACTAAGCCCAATTACGATTAAAATTTTGGCTAAGTGTTCAAATTACACTAACTTGCCCCTTTAAAGGTCTTCACCAACATAATTCTTAAATTGAATCATAAGTGATAATTACCATATTCTTAGGGATAATTGAAACATCAATGCTCACTAAGTAATAAGGGTATTTACAGGATGGAACATTAAGCAACATAAGAAGTTTCAATATAATAAGTTTAAATGGACTTGAGTCTTTTCACCAGTTGGTGAGAGGGAGGCATGGACCTGCTTCCCCCTCCTAACTTGTTGGATACCTTAGAGGCCTATTAAACTTAATATTCTTCGCTCAATGAAATCATCCTT
>NW_018246267.1:10571-22474 GCF_001263595.1 Phalaenopsis equestris
AGCTCATTAAGTTAAGTTTAGTAAGTTCATTTGGACTAAGTGAATCCAATAGAAAATAGTGGTGTCGGAACGAGGGAACCGTTGGATCCTAACCAGTGTCTCACTAATCAACTTTAATATGCCCTCATAAAATTTAAAGAACTTCAACCATAGGGCAGAATGAAACACCCAAATTTTTCTCCTGAAAACTGAAGCCAAACATTAGGATAGTTTGGGAAGTCTTCGAGGTTCTCCTCTGGATCCATGACATCCCCTAGTTCTTCTTCTTCCTTTGAAATCCACAACGAAATGTTCCAAATTTGAACCAATCCCCTTTCACACTATCTCATTTCACACCTCTACGTTTGATTTTGTTAAAGAGCCATACCCTTTGAATTCCTTGAAGATAATATTCCTTGATTTTTATCGAGAGTCTTCTTGGGTGACTTTGGTCATTTAAGATGTAATTAACTATGAGGGCTTGCCCTTATAGGAAGCATGTCCAAACTCAGCTTAATATAAACCAAACGAACTTCATTCTTTCCTTAGTTTATTTGATCGAGACTCATCCTCAAGTTTTGTGTTTATCTTTCGGGATAGATAGAGGTTCTGAGGTAGAGGATCTGAGGTACAATGCTCTTTCATTTTAAACTTTAAAAAATATGGGGTCAGTTTGATTTCATACTTCAACATGCTTTATATATATATATAAATTAAACGTGCTTCTGAAGCAGGCAACGGGATTTTGATTCCGGCGACCGATAGCTTCTTACGGGCAAACCCCACACCAAATAAATCCCCACAAACCAACCTGAAATAGCGCCGACAATCATATAACAGAACTTAAACCCCCTTTTTGTTCTAGTTTACAAAGATTTCTTAGACGATGAATTTTATGGATGTTGACAAGAATCTTCCTGTCCTGATGGGCAACCACCTTTTGTACTAAGTAAACTCGAGCACCGGCCGACCTGGGACGGCAGGGCCATAGACATCTTGACTGGGTTACCATCAATTAAATAATTAAAATTTAATAAAAATTTGATAAAATATTGTTTTTTTATTTGCTCTATTTATTATTTTATGTATTTCAATGAATGTTCTTTTACTGCTTTTATCAAACATAGAATGCATGTGTTAAGGACAAATAATGAAGGAATAAAAGTTGTTTAGATTAGCGAGAACCTAGAAATCATAACACGAGGGAATTACTTAGCTTAAGTAAACTTAGCCTTGGCCTAAGTTTGAACTATACATCCACTACCATTTAATAATTTCACTATAAAATTATCAAAACAAATAAAACTTTTAATAATAAGATTGGAGGATTTGAAGACTTGAAAACCTGAAGACATTTTAGTATGGAACTTGGAGCAGATTTCATAGGAAGCTCATTCAATACCCTTTCTTTAGTTTAAATAACAATCCTTAGGATCCATAGGTTGACTTTTATGACATAAAACCTCTCTTTTTGTTAGGCTCCTGCATAGTCCTAATATGCAGCATTTCCTAACTTTTTTTAGGATTCTGTGGAAGTCCCTCGACGTAAAACCTCCTATCTTTCTAGGCATTTGCGTAGACCATCATTACACAAATCTAAGATTTAATTAATAAAATTGATAAGAGTTAACTTAAATTAATATCATCTTAAACTGATCTAAACAATAGGATAGTTAAGGGGATTACCAAGAACCTACCCTGGATCATTAATCTCCTTTACTTTTCTTCCTTTAATTCTTAAAATAAAATCTTTCACCATTAAATTAATCCCTATTGGAAGTTTCACTATCATGTTTGTTGAAAACCCTTTTGAATTCATGAAAACCAAAGATTCCTGATTTTTATCGAGAGTTTTGTTAAGTTATCTGTTCCCTTAAGCCGTAATTCACTATAACGGCTTGACCTTTTAGGGAACTTAAAAGAACCCAGACATAAAATTCCTTAAGCCGTAATTAACTATAACGGCTTGCCCTTTTAGGGAACTTAAAAGAACCCAGATTAATATAAACCCTATTTAATTTTTCATATTAAATAGGAGGACTTGTCGGCTTAATTGGTCATCATGCAAACTTGTAGATTAAATGAAAGTCATTTATTTCTATAATTTATTTAGTTGAGCTTATTATCAAGTAGTGTATTACCCAGGGATGTATATTTCTCGTGGTTAGCTCGATTATTTAAACTGTAGAAATGAATGGGATCAGTTTGACCCCATTTTCTTCAAATTAAAATACCTAATTTATAAATACTATATTACCCTAAATTAAACCACACCCAACCGTATGACGACTGACAAATTTTTGCAACTTCGCTGGGGACTAGTTTTTCTCTCCTTATTTATCAGAGAAAATTCTTTTCATACAACGATAATGTGTTTGCTTCGCTCTTGGACTAGATTACCCTTCCTTTTCGTTAGTTTACTTAGTCCATTTCTTCCTTGGATGAGTACAACTAACTCTTTTGGATTCCATGACTTTTTATTTAACATCATAAACAAAAAGTCCAGGAATCCTTTGGGTTTTAATTTCTTTTTTGGGGTCGGACCCCTGATAGGCGTGGTGCTGAATCACATTCACCAAAATGATATTTAAAATCTTTTATTTTGGATTGGGTCTGAATATCACACTACATCTTATCACTTTATGGTTAATCGGCTTTTAGCCAGATTATACTCAATTTTTCGCACTTATTTTGCTAGTTTGGTTTTTATACACTAATTATAATTTGAAATACACTTTAATTCATTTTAATTATAAATTATGGCCAGTAAAAAAACATTACTTACCACTTTTAGCAAAGGATTAGGCCATTTCTGACATTCCAACCTTCAATTGACAGTGATAATGTTAACTTCAAAATTGTTGTTTAGCTTTGCAAACAATTTATCTTACAACGAGGCTACTCTCAGCCAAGGATCCATGATCAAGTTTGGGTTTGGATTTGATGGATTTGAGCTATTTCTGGAGAAAGTTCCATGTGTTGTCATCAAGACAACTTCTTTTAAGGTGGTTAAGCCAACAATTCAATTTGATCTGAGCTCTCAGCACGATTTCCCTCCCATCAAGAGGATGAAGTCTGCTAAGACTCCCGTGCCTGTTCGACCAGTAGTTCTGTCATCTTTTGTGTCAGTTACCCCATCTACTACTGAACTCACAACTGTTGTGTTTGCCGTCGTTCTTGATAAAAGAAAGAGAGTAATTCGAGAACTAGAGCCTGAAATTTTCGTTCCTCCATTTGTATTTGAGGTTGGATCTAGTCCACGATCCATACTTCTAATACGGTCTCAAAGAAGGAATAGTTTGAGAAAAGTTTGTAAGCCAGCTAAAGATGAAGCTGCAAAGGTAACCTCTGGTAACAGATCTCTCCAATTAGAAGAGGTGGAAATGTTTGAAACCTCTCACCTTCTTTAAGGGTGTAGATTTCACCCAATTTCCACTGCTCTCGCTGAAAAAAGCCCCTACAGATTTGCCACAGCTTTGCCACTACTTCATAGACAGAGCGGGGTGAGAGAGAGAATAGCCCCCTATCTCGAGTCCGGTTGGTATTCAAAAAGCTAGCAAGGGAAGAACATTGTAGTGTGGATGAATTGGTAAAGAAGATGGGATCTATAATCTCATTAAAAGTGAAAGCTGAAGTCCTGAGATGCCCGCAGAGATTTCAGAAATTTTGGAAGACATTTCTACTGCTGTTATCAAGATATTGAGGGATGAGGAACTTACACCTTGGCACCTTACTTACTGGACCATAAAGATTAGAGAAATTTCCTCACAGTTAAAAGTACAATATACTTTTATATTTAGAGAAGGCAACTAGCCAGCCAATTGGCTTGCCAGACAAGGGTATAATTTAAAAGAGCTATCTGTTGTTGTCTCCCCTCCCCATACCCTTCAGTTTCTGCTGCAAGGTGACAGGATAAAGATCCCATATTTCAGAATTGCTAACCAAGATCTAAAGTGATTGCTTACTTTCTGCTATGATTTCCCTTTCCCCTAATCTATCTTCAGTTTTTTGCATTCCATGCTAGCGGGGGTCTATGTTTTTTTGGCAAACTTTTGTTGTTAGTCTAGATTGTTTTTGAATTTGGGGAGGACTTATGATTCCTGTATTGAATCAATAAGTCTCCAACTGTTTTTCTTTATTGTAACCCTTTTTTAATCAACATGTAAGGAGATCTATGCATCTCCTTTCTTTAATATATATATATATATATATATATACATCTGAGCTAGGCATAAGACTTCTTTAAGTGTACACTGCATCCTAGACTCTCTTTATTTAGCACTTGCTACCACTCAAACCATATACCTCAAATGGTGCAATAGTGTCCTTAACTAGCTCTCAACTTGAAGATGAGTCCCTTTGCTTTTATTCCTTACCAAGTCTTTTTATGATATCACACATATTTTATTTGATTTGATAATTCAAAATCTTAATTATAAATCAAAATTTCTATCTACTGATGCACAATAATGATGTTGCTCATCCAAATTTACAGCTTCTAAAAAAAATACACACACACATCAACCTTTGATAAATATCCTTCTTGATCATCCCCAGCGGATAACACCTTTTATATCACCAGTGAGTGTTCACTAAGCTACCCATGCTGGATACTAGCACAGTTCCTTCCTTATTGAGTTATATACTCTTTAAGGGAAAGTTAACTTCAACCTTTCTCAATTAGTCTGTTGATCACCCCTTTCAACGCCAATACATGCGGTGTGCTTGTTTAGCACACCACACCTATTGGGGGTCCATTTGTTGACCTCACTTTTAGGTGAGGGTTTTGTGGCTTTCCTTTAGTGATTAAGATCTAGCCTTAGGACTTTTTTAAATGACTATCTAAGCATCTTAGAAATGGTACCCACCTTCTCTTTAGACATTTCAACCAAATCTTTAATTCTCTATGTTAGATTCTCTATGTTAGTTCTATATGTGATCAATAATCTTTAATACAAAGATTAACGATTATATAAGGGAACTCTGATGAGAATTCCTATAGGAACTATGGACCATTGGAAAGCCATGCACCGTTCTACACCTTTTTGGACTTCAATATATTACATCATTATTTATAATCATCATGATCATCATAAACATTGCATTTTCATATCACAATGTTGCAATCATTACACCCATGGGGCTGACCAAAATTATATGAACCCAGTTTCACCTAAAAACCCCATTTGAATATTCTATCTCTTCAATATTCCTCAAAACTGCCATTGAATCACAAAACCCACTTTAAATCATGTGATATTATCATTGGAAGCATTTGAAACCCAAACCATTTGAAATCAAAAAATTGCAAAAATACCCAATTTTCCAAAAAAATTACCAAAATGCCCCTAGACCCCCAAAATATCAAATTTTGATCATAATATCCAAAATAACGAAAACTTAAAAAATACTTTGGGGATCATAAAACCTTCCACATTGATCGAAAAAGACCCTAAACACTGTCGTTTGACTCCAAATTTTTTTCCTGAACCACCTCGAGTCTTTAAATCAAACTCTTAACTACTTTGACTAAGGTCGGCCAAAATTACAAAAATGCCACTCATGGCCCAAAATTCTCAAATCCACCAAAATCCTTTCAAACACCCCTGAAATCAATTCATGATCATCCATTGGATCAAATTTGACCAAATTCGCTCACTTTGACCAAAATCTCTAAATTGAGCTTCATGCCATCCATTGGATCAAATTTGACCAAATTCACTCACTTTGACCAAAATCTCTAAATTGAGCTTCATGACCAATCAAATACCTTAAAATTCAACATATCTAGATCCAATTTCCAATGAATCCAAATCCATTTAATTGGACCATGATTAATTTTTAAAATGATCAATCACGAACCAAAACTATGATGAAAATTAAAATGCATTTTTGACTCAATCGTAAAAGAAGTGCTCTGAATGACCCCAAATGACAAAGCAGATCACGCGAGCGTGCCTGAATTGTCGATTTCATCTAGGGAGGACGTTCATTTCACCGCGAAGAGGCGTTCGACAAAAAATGTATGGAGAGATTTAAATAATAATAATAATATTAATATTATTATTATAATATAAAATAAAAATAAAAATATCTTATTATCCTTATTTCATTTCAACCCACACATGCATGCAACATGTCTCATTAAATGCATCAATAATATATATATATATATCTCTCCCTCTCTCTTCTAATACATGTATATATAGTTACAAAACAATTACAAGGTATTAAAGTAAGGGAGAGCCATATTATCTCCATTAAGTAAAAAAGATAAATGTGAAGTAGGAGCATCCCCAACATAAATCTGCTCTGTGTTCCTTTGCAAGGAAGCAAGCCACAGGGCAGTTGCCCTCCCTAGGAATGTGCTTAAATTCCACCCTATAGCATTTTAACAATATTTCAGTTGGCTATTCCACCTGAGTAAGCTCCAAGGGGGAGATTCTTCACTAAGCAAAATGTTGATGCAAACAGTAGAGTCAGTTTCTACAATCAAAGGGCCCATATGACATTGGTGTGCAATTTCGATGGCCTAGTAAATTGGTCTGAATTCTGCCTCCAAAGCAACAAGGGGCAATGTAGGAGCAGTGAAATATAAAATACATTTTCCATGGGAGTTTCTAAAGATTCCCCCAACTCCAACATTACCTTTTGAAAAATTGCCATCTTTGTTTACCTTCAGCCAGCCATGAATAGGGGGGCTCCAAAAAACTAATCTGGATTTATGTGTATAAAAATTATTCTTATTAAGGGTCCAATCTTTGAAAACATTTGGGAATAGATGGTACCTGATCAAATTCTGAATGTATGAAGTAGAGTTGAAGATCATAGATTTTATCCCATAGACATGTTCCTCAAAATTTACTTGATTTCTACACATCCATATGAACCAAGCAACCAAACAAGGGATCACTAATAGATTAATAATCTGCCAATCCTCCTAGAAGCTAAAAAAATGAACCAACTTAAGTTAAAAGTGTCCATTTTGTGGTGGTCAAGAAGCCTTGACCAGATTCTTTGAGAGAACTCACAAGTCAAAAAAAGATGATCTAATGATTCTTCAGAAACATTACATAGATGGCAGATTGAAGGCCCTCTCAACCCTTTCATCTTTAAGATTTCATCAGTAGGAAGTAAGGAATTACAAATTCTCCCACATAAGAATGACATAGAAGGAATTAGGAGCTTATCCCAAATGGCTTTACCCCAGGCCACCTGATTCCAGTGCAAGCATTGATGGTAAATGTAGGCAGATAGCTTCTGAGATTGGGCTTGTTTAGTAACAATTTTGTCTTTTTGATTAGGTGAGAATTGAATATCCTTAACCCATCTAACTTGCTCATTAGACAAGACATTGTTGAGCATCCTGTAGTTCCAATAATCCTCAGACCAGTAATCTTTAATCTGACTGTTAAAGTTGGGGTTGGAGATAGGACACTCAATCTTCTCCCCATTGCAAACCCAATTATCCAACAAAAAATTAACTTGCCCTTCTCCAAGCTCCCACAGAAAAAGTTCTTCTGTCTAGTTTCTAATACTCATCAGTTTGGACCACATCCTAAAATCTCCCAATTTTTTAGTTACCACGATAGGATGCATAAATCTGCAATACTTTCCCATCATAAATCTGGCCCAAAGGCTGTCATGGGCCCTAAATCTAATCCACAACTTACAAAGGTTGATAAAGCTCAGTTGTTGAAAGTCCTTGAAACCCAGACCTCCAACCTGCAAGGGTTGGCACACCTTCTACCAAGGTAGCCAACGATATTGTTTCCTTCGTCCAGACCAAAGAAAATTTTTGAAAATTCTTTCAATTGCTAATTGTGTACCCTTTTGCATAGTAAACATTTGAAGAACATATGAAGGCATGGAAGTCAGAATTCTCCTATGAAGGGTGATCCTCCCACCATTTGACAGAAAAAAGTTAGTCCAACAATCAAGCTGAGCCTTGATTTGATCAATAACTTCTTGAAATTAGATTAGTCTAGTTTTGTCTTTAATTAATTGAACACCAAGTTTCTTGATACGAAGAGTGACATGATTAAACCCAGTGTATTTAGAAATCCAATGCTTGACCTGAGGACTAGAGTTAGTACTAACAAGAAATTGACATTTTTGTCGATTAAGATCCATACCTGAAGCTTGCTGAAAATGCAGGAGGCCTTTGTACAACATCCTGACAGTATTTTTAGAGGCATTTGAGAATATGATAATATCATCTGCATAAGCTAAATGGCTTATTATAATGTTGGATCTATGATGGTAAGTCAAATGAGGTGAAGCAACAACTTATTCAACAATCTAGAGAAGTAATCCAGCGCTAGAATGAAATTAGTAGGAGACAAGGGGTCTCCTTGTTTGATTCCCCTAGAAGCATTGAAAAAACCATGGCATTTCCCATTAATCAACACTGAATGAGCATTACACTTCAGCCATCTGTGAATCAGATTAATGAACTCTCCATTAAAGCCTCTAGCAGAGAAAGTTTTCAGAATGAATAATGAAATCTCAAATGATTGTGTCATAAGCCTTATTTATACGAAGTTTGAAAATAACATTTACCCCTCTTCATTTCCTATCAAGATCCAATAGGAGTTCCTGGGCAAGCAAGATATTACTAGTAATATTTCTCTCTTTCACAAAGGCAACTTGATTATTACTGATGAGGTTCTGATGATGTGGCTGAAGCCGGAAAATAATAGTTTAACTAATCAGTTTGGAAATGACATTAGATAGACTGATGGGCCTGTAATCCCCCCAGTTTTTCTTATTCTGATTCTTAGGTATCAAGGTAATAGTAGAAGCACTAAAATATATAGGAGGATCCACTCCATTAAATAAGTTTTGAATAGCATGTATAATATCCTTACTAGTCTTACCCTAAGTGACTTTATAGAATGTTGAAGTATACCCATCTGGCCCAGCCGCCTTTTGGCCATCAATAAAATCTAAAGCAAGCTTTATCTCTTCCTTCAAAGAAATACTAGTCAAATTTATACCTTCAACATATTGCAGGCAGTCAGAGAAAAGATCTATCTTAATTGGAGTTTTATCAGTTTGTCTGCTAGTAAACATATTGAGGAAGTATTGAACAACATCATGAGCAATCTCTTCATTAGTAGTAAGTTTCTGACCTGTGGAATTGGTGATTTTTAAGATCATATTGCATTTCCTCCTGCAATTAATACAGGCATGATAATATCTAGTATTTCAGTCACCATCAATAAACTTAGAGATAGATGCCTTCTGCTTCAAAAAACTCTCATGGTAGTTAAGTTTTGAAAGAAGTCTTTCATTGGCTTGGTGGACTTCAAATTCAGTATTTAGACCCATTTGAAGTCCCTCTTCTAGTATGTAAACTTTTTCTTGAGAAACATCAAGATTATCATTAACATTGCCAAACCTTTCCCAATTCCATCTTCTAAGATGTAAGGCCATTTTCTTTTTGCAGTTTCCACAGCCTAATCCAAGGATTGTCCTCATTTTCAAAATCCCATGTTTTTTCAATTTCATGAAGAAAGTTTGGATGTAAGGTCCACATATTCTGAAATTTAAAGGGAGTACTAGCAGGTCTGATAGAGATCTGTATAGAGCAAAGAATCGGTCTATGGTCTGAACTAGCCATAACAAGGTGTGTGAAAACAGTATATGGATCAGTTTGAAACCAAATGGAATTACCAAGTAATCTTTCCAATCTTTGTCACAGAGTACCCCTCCTCCAAGTGAATTTAGGCCCTTAAAAGCCTAAATCAAACAGGCCAGCAGTATGGATGAAATTGTTGAACTTGGCTATTACATAAGGAAATGGGGCATTATCCCCTCTTTTTTCAATGGGGGAAGTAATGCAATTAAAGTCCCCACCCTGTGCTCCAATAGAAAATTGGATATGAATAAATTGTGGGTGATCAAGTAGCATAGTGCACTGAATTTCAGATCTAAAAAAGAGCCAGATTTTATTATTAGAATTGGCATAGTAAGTGAATTTAGCAAACTTTTTTATAATATTTTGAGGATATTTTGTAACCATGGGCTCAAGTATTGCAAAGCACCAAATCTTATGAGTTCTAGTGAGATATTTCAATCTCGTTAAAGAGGAGGGGTGAGCCACTCCTCTTATATTCCAACATAACAAGTTAATCATTGAGAAAAGGTCCTCCCCTTCCTGCTAGTCCTAGGATGGTGTTCCACATGGATAGTGGAAGGTCCATCCAAATGTTGTTTAACCTCCAACTTGCCTTTTTTTTGTTATTGCTTTTTTGAACTTGCCATTCATATGTTAACACATCTGTTAGAATATTGAGTGTTGGATCATCAAATTTGTGTGGATTAATAGCTAATAAGCTGTCATCTATGATATCATTCTCCATCAGTCTTTTTCCTACAGAAGAATCCTTATCATTATTGTCCATCTAAACTACCACTGTAGTATTAGGCAGGATAGTCATAATGGGAGTAACATAAGCATTTATATATGAAGTTACACCAACACCAGACCCTCTTACCCCATCCTTTTCTACTACTTCTAATTGCCTAGATGCAGTAGGCTTGTCCACTAAAGTCTTCTTTCTATAAATTGGATGAAGTGTGTAGCACTTTTCCAGACTGTGTCCAAACATTCTTCAATGTGAACAATAAATGGGTTTTTGATCCACCACAATCCATTGCCAAAAACCTTCATCTCGATTGCCAATCCAAACTCCCGTGTAGCACTTTTCCAGACTGTGTCTAAACATTCTACAATGTGAACAGTAAATGGGTTTTTGATCCACCACAATCCATTGTCAAAAACCTTCATCTCGATTGCCAATCCAAACTCCCTCAATATTAGGGCGTGTTATATCCCTTTCTACAAGGACTCTAACTCCTGCAGGCCTTGCCATATTATAAGTTGGGGCATCAACTTTTGGAGGGCATCTAAGAACTCTACTGATGCTAAGGAGTACATTTTAATGGTAGTATTGTATGAGGAGATTGGAGAATTTGAACCATATAAAAACAATTGGGGTTCCTTATTAGGATCAAACCCAGGTGTCCACTTCATCAGTTTGATATGAGCTCCATTAATAATCAAAATCTACTTAGGAAAAACTCTTGCATAGTCTTCCTCAGTGAATAATGTAATTAAAAGATGTCTTCCATCTAATAAACTCAGCCTCCATGAGCCATTCAGCTTTAACTCATCAAAGTATTTTCTTACAAGGTCCATCTTAGGATGTCCATATTGGAATTTTCCTATTAAATTAAATTTGATAGAAGCATTCAGGACTTGAATTTCCTGTGTCGAGAAAATGATGGCAGGTTCCCCTTCCTTCATCCCTAATGGATTGACATAAGGGCAAACTCCCTTCTCTGTAGCGGCATCATGTAAGTTTTGTGGAAACACCAAGTGTTCAAAGGACTTAGGAACATCAATGCCACTTCCAACTACATCAGCAAAGGTAGCCTTAGTACATTGTGCATTGGTCTCCACATCAATGGGACAAGCCATTGTAAAGGCCAAAAGAAAACCAAAGAGTACCAAGCTGACAAAACAACTTGATAAAGCAATGCAAAAGAAAAAGCCAGAAAGAACTAGGGTTCCAAACTAGTTGGAGAAAAGAACCCAAACAAAGGTCAAATGAAAAACAACAAAAGGCCAAACTTAGTCCACCAAGCTATAAAAGCAATGGAACAGTAAACTGTCAACAAGTTTATCCAGCAAGCAATAGAACAGTAGCAAGAAATCAAAAAGGTGAGGCCCGGGAAACTCCTAATCAAACAGGAGCACCCAAACTTCCCACCAAACCAGAGAAACTTCTTGAAACAGGAACAAACTCATCCACCAAGCTCCACGGCTCCGCAAAGAAGAGCCATCAGTATCCAAACCCTAGCAGAGCAAATCCAGATCCTGCCACCTATATATATATATATATATATACCTTAAG
>NW_018246267.1:22687-23928 GCF_001263595.1 Phalaenopsis equestris
GGTTGTTTCCTCAGTTGCTCTGCTAGGGTTTCGGCACAATGGCTCAAATGGCTGTTGTAAATGGCCTAATCTTTGCTACCTTCTTATTTCAACTAGTTTTCTCCCTTCTCATCACTGGACCTTAGAAGTTCTACGATTCTCAAAGCTTTTACTTCTTCCCAGGTTCTGGTTTTTTCAAATTTTTACTGTTCCATTGCTTTGCACATAGTTTTGCCTTTGTTTGTCTTCTACCTACTGTGGGGTTGGTATAGCTTTGGCATCTCACTAGCAGTTTTGACATCTCAGTGTCCACTATCTTTCTATATTTCTATATTTCTAAAAAGGTTCTTCTTTACTGTTCTATTGCTTAGCCTTATTGTGTTTCTGCTTCCCTTGTTTGGCTGTTTGCTTGGAGCTTTCTACCTGCTGTGAGGTTGGGCTCTTTTGGTTTTTCACTGGCTTAGGACTGTTTTGGGTTAATCTATCTCTAATAAACCCATTCAGTGATGTCAGATCCAATAGACATTTCCACCAATATTCAGTGGGCCAAAGCTACTTTTGCTGACATTGTGAGGAAAGGTCAGGAAATAGTGCTGAATCCTGATGATTTGGTTTTTCCTCAAGAATATCATGAGGGTAATGACCCTCTTTTCAAACCCATATGCAAGAAAAGTGGGAAATTAGCTATCTATTTTACTGAAGAGGACCTAAATGGTCTAACTGAATGTCAAAAATTCTCCTTAATTGGTAAATTCCAACTTGGCCATCCTAAGATGGAATCTGTGAGAAGATATTTTGATGGACTGAAATTCAAAGGGGCTTGGAAAGTAGACCTACTTGATGGTAGGCACATACTTATTAATCTCTCAAGGGAGGATGACTATGCTAGAATTTTCTCTAAACAATCTATCTTGATTGAAGGAATTTCAATGAAGCTTTTAAAGTGGACTCCTGAATTTTATCCCAACAAAGAACTTCTCATTGTCCCCATATGGTTTAAGTTATCAGGGCTTAAACTACACATTTTCAACCACAAAGTTCTTTTCAATATTGGCAAAGCATTGGGAAGACCGTTGAAATTGGATGGCCCTACTTTCAACTTGTCTAGACCTTCTGTAGCTAGAATCCTGGTGGAAAGAAACATTACCCTCCCAGCTGTGGAGGAAATATGGTTAGGCACTGAGCATAATGGCTATTGGCAGAAAATCATAGCTGAACAAAGGCCTTACTATTGCCATCATTGCAATATGTTTGGCCACACT
>NW_018246267.1:25418-26709 GCF_001263595.1 Phalaenopsis equestris
TTATCATGCTTGCATTAATTATAGGAGGAAAAGCAACACAATCCACAAAATCCTTTCTCAGGAGGGTCACTGGATTTCCAATGCTGAGGGAATTGCTAATGATGTTGTACATTACTTCCAAAAAATGTTCAGACAAAATTCATCTTCTCACTCAGCCATTAATGATACAATGTTTGATAAGGAAAAGGAATTCACTAAAAGTCTATCTTTTACTAACATTCCTGATGAAAAAGAAATTTGGGAAGCTCTAAACTCCATTGACAACACAAAGGTGGCTGGCCTTGATGGTTTTACTGCTCATTTCTACAAAAAGGCATGGCTTATTGTGAAGGGTGAGATTATTGCCACTGTCCAAAGTTTCTTCTGATCCAAAGTTTCTTCTAGGGGGCTGACCTCCCTAAATACTTTTCCTCTTCTACCATTACACTGGTTCCCAAGGATAAAACTCCTTGCAAATGGGAAGATTTCGAACCCATTAGTCTTATGATTTCAGACCCATTACTCTCACTTCTGTCATTCCAAGATAATCAATAAAGTCTTGGTCCAAAGATTACAACCTCACCTAAACAAGCTCATTTGGAGGAATCAATCTGCTTTCATCAAGGATAGAAGCATTGTTGATAATGTGCTTTTGTCTTAAAAATTGGTACTGGACTTGGACAGAATCACTAGAGGAGGCAACTTAATTTTCAAATTGGATATCAAAAAGGCTTATGATATTATCAGCTGGAACTTCATTGAACAGGTTCTGATTGCTAGAGGTTTCTCCACTCTCCTTTGTCTCTCTAATCAACAGATAGTTGTCCAATAATTTCCATTCTATCTTAATTAATGGATCTTCTCATGGGTTTTTCAGTGCTTCTAGAGGTATAAAACAAGGTGACCCCTTTTCCCCTACTATTTTTATTTTTAAATGAGTTGGCATCCAGAAAACTCCATTCTCTTTATAGCCACAGATCTTCCACCTTAATTAATCATTTGGCCTTTGCTGATGACATCATTATCTTTACAAAAGCTTCCAAAGTTGTTGTTAAACTATTCATGCAGAATCTGGAGACCTTTCAGGATGTTTCTGGAATGAAATTAAATAAACATAAGTGCATCTCCATATTCAGTAAGCAATGCAAAAATGATTTAAAGTCCTAGGTTACTGATTTCACTGGTTTTAAAAACAGTCACCTTCCTATGAAATATCTAGGGGCTTTTCTTATCAAAGGAAGAACTAAGAACATTCAATTTGATCACATAATTGACAAGGTCCAAAGTAAATTGCAAGCATGGGAGAATTCCT
>NW_018246267.1:28518-43104 GCF_001263595.1 Phalaenopsis equestris
CTAATATATATATATATATAAAGAATGATGGTGGAAGCTAAAGCTCTGTTAGGGTTTTGGAGGAGATGAGGTTTCCCTGGAGTTTGGTGTCGCGGGGTGAGCTTGGGTTGGCTGGTTTTTGCGTACTTGCAGTTTGGATGCTTCATTGGAGGTCAGTAATTGCTTTGCCTTACTTCCCGGGTTTGACATTTTCAAAAATTTATTGTTCCATTGGAGCCTGAGTTCGGGTTACTTATTGGGAGGAAGGGATCTAGCTATGGCACTTCCTATTGATATTGAAACTAATGTTTAATGGGCTAAAGCTACCTATGCTGGGGTGGTTGGCAAAAATAGAGATATTTTAAGTGACCTTGATTTATTGGTTTTTCCCCAAGCATTCCTTGACACAGTTGCTGGCAAGGGAACTTCCGCTTGTATTCACTCTGTAAGCCTTAGAGAAGAGGAACCTGCTATGTTTTTCTCTACAGAAGATCTCACTGATCTGAACAAGGAGGTTCAATTCACACTCATTGAGAAACACAGCTTTGGTCACCCAAAAAAGGAGCTTATGAGAAATTACTTTGACTCACTGCATTTTATTGGTAATTGGAAGGCTGGGTTACTTGATGGCAAACATTTACTCATCAAACTCACCACTGAAGAGAACTATGCCAGGGTGTTTGCCAAATAGTCCATAACAATTGGGGGGACTGACGTGAAAGTTTTAAAATGGACTTCTGAGTTTGATGCCAGCAAGGAGCCACCTGTGGTTCCTATATAGTTTAAGCTTCCAGGACTGCCACTTCGTCATTTTAATTTGAATGCCTTGTTTAATATAAGAGGTGCTATTGGAACCCTAGTGAAGGTAGATGCTCATACATACAATAAGGCTAGGCTTGCTAGTGCAAGAATCCTTATAGAAAGGGACATAACCCTCCCTGAAATGAAAAGAATATGGATAGGGAACGAAAATTGGATTCGACAGGAGGTGGTAATGGAACAGAAATCATATTATTATCAGCATTGTAAGTTTTTTGGACACAATAGGGAAAGGTGTTATAAGCTTCACACCCACACAAAAGAATTCAACAGATTCCCCCCCAAAAAAGTTGCTGAAAAGGAAAGAACAATACTATAGAAGGAGGAAACAATTTGGGAAGGCAGGAGTCAACTCAACTAATAGTAGTTGAGACAGTTACTTTACATGGAAGCAATCAGGACAAAAAAATTGAAACTGGGAAGAGCCCATAGAACATAGTGAATCCAGCTGCAAAGATAGAAAATTCCCCTCCCCCTCATGCTAGAGGTGAGGCAGCAAGGCCTTACCTACCAAGGATTTAGACTCAGGGATGAAAAAGAGAATAAGGAGACCCCAAAACCAACTGAAGATTTAATGGCAGAGATAAACAAATTACTATAAATAGATTGGCAAAAGAAGAAAAATAAGAAGAGTAGAGGTCAAATCTGGAAGAGCAAAAGAAAATGGATATGCAAGACAAAATAGCCAAGGAAGCGGAGACTATCCAGAAGAAATTCAATTTTCATTCATTGAGAGGAACGACTAGATCCAGATCCCAACCTTCACTTCATGCACCACAAATACATGATTAATTTACTATGTTGGAACATAAGGGGGATAGATCACCCCCTTTCTTTTAAAAGGCTCAAGTATCTTAACAAGATGTACAAGTTTTGGTGCTGGTCAATTTGGAACTAATGGTTCATTATAAAACCCAAAAATATGATAAAGCTTTTCCTGAGTTTTCCCTCTTTAATATTTTGAATAACAAGATTTGGATATTTCACAGAAATGAGATGCAATGCCAAGACCAACTCAACCATTCTCAACTCATAAACCTCTCCTTCAACATGGCATGAAGGTCTGGAAGTACAACTTTTGTTTATGTAGGTTGTTCTAATTCACCGAGGCAGGAGCTATGGGAAGATTTGCATACAATTAAAGAACAAACTAATAATGCTTGGATTGTGTGAGGTGACTTTAACTGTCTGGCTTCTCCTACTAAAAAGAGAGGGGGATGGTCTCTTTGACTTGGGTTATAATGGACCAAAGTTCACTTGGTGTAGGGGGAAACTATGGGAGAGCATAGACAGAATGCTTGCTAATGATAATTGGATTTAGACCTTCTTACAGACCACTATAACTCATCTCAACCTGGCAGGGTCTGATCACAGACCTATGCTGGTAACCATTTTAGCGAAAGATCAAAACACTAGGTACTCTTTCAAATATCTGAATGTATGGTCAAGCCATACGGAATTCATAAAATATGTGAGGGAGAATTGGAGGGATTGTGACCACTCAAATCCTTTAATAAAGCTGTGGAACGTTCAGAAAAAGTTGGCAAGGCATTAAGTCAGTGGATGTAGAATACTTTTGGAAATTTACTGGATGGGGTGAAGAAGGCAGAGAAGGAGCCTCAAATCCTTTAATAAAGCTGTGGAACCTTTAGAAAAAGTTGGCAAGGCATTAAGTCAGTGGAAGTAGAATACTTTTGGGAATTTACTGGATGGGGTGAAGAAGGCAGAGAAGGAGCTGGTACAAATGGAGAAAGACCACAGTGATGGAAAGCTGGAAGAAGCCTCCTTTTTGGAGGCTAACGAAAAATTGCTTAATGCTATCAAGTAGAAAGAACCCTTCTTAAAGCAAAAAGCTGCCAAAAACAAGTTTACTGAGGGGGATAGAAATTCTTAGTATTATCATGCTTGTATAAAGTATCAAAGGAAATGCAATACTATTCATTCCATTAAAGATGACCAAGGCAACTGGATTAGAGATGAGAAAGGGATTATTGATAGTGCAGTGCATTATTGCCAGAATCTAATGCAATGCCACTAGTCTGAAAGGGAGCATGTAGATAATAACTTGTTCAGATCTGACAAATGGGACACTGCTAACCTAAATCTCGCTAAAATACCTGAAGAAGAGAAGATCAAACAAGCCTTGAACACAATTGATAGTGCCAAAGCAACTGGCCCTTATGGATTTACAACAAACTTTTACAAGAAAGCTTGGGAGGTGATTAAAGAGGATGTTATCAAGGCAATCCAACATTTCTTCAAGGGGCATCCACTGCCACAGTATTTCAGTGCTGCTACGATAGTATTTTTACCTAAATCCTCTAAGAATGACAAGTGGAACCAATTTAAAAAAATTAGTTTAACTAATGTGATTAGCAAGATCATTAGCAAAATCTTACTGAAGAGAATTCAACCTGTGCTACAGTTCCTGGTCAGCCAAAAATAAGCTACTTTGTAAAGGGGAGAAGCATTAGTGATAATGTGCTGATTGCTCAAGAGCTACTGTTGGACCTTGAGAAGCCTTGCAGGGGGGTAATATGATATATAAATTGGACTTAAAAAAGACTTATGAAATGGTCAACTGGGAATTCATCATGGAAATTATGAGGGCTAGAGGATTCTCTTATGAGTCATGTCTGATTATAAAAAGATGGTTAAAGGGCAATGCCAATTCTGTTTTAATCAATGGAAAAACTCATGGGTTCTTCCAGGCAACTAGAGGTTTGAAACAGGAGACCCCCTTTCACCAGTCATTTTTATCCTGGTCCTTGATTACTTTTCTAAGGTGATTGATAAACCAACCAACAGAAAGAGCCATTACATACATCATGAAGAAGCTAAAGTTGAAATCAATCATCTTATTTTAGTTGACGATATCTTAATTTTACCTAGAGCCCATAAGTCTGCCATTAAACACCTACATGAGTGCCTTCAAAAATTTCAAAAAACTTTAGGGCTTAAGGTCAACAAAGAAAAATGTCAAGTTTTAAAACTTTAGGGCTTAAGGTCAACAAAGAAAAATGTTAAGTTTTATTCAGCAAAAAACTCCGACAGCCTGCAGACACTGGAGACTGAATCTCACTGTCTTCACCTCCATGGACAGTTCTTTTAAATATTTGGGAGTTAATCTAACTAAGGGGAGAACCAAACAAGTTCAGTTTGATGAGATTGTGGATAAAACAAACTCAACCCTTCAAAGATGGGCAAGTTCTTCTTTGTATAATGAAGGCAGAATCACACTCCTAAAGAGCATTCTAACCACCTTCCCTATGTACATCCTTCAAGTGGCTATACGAAAGGAACTACTCAACTATTTTTTGAGAGAACATTTAGTAGATTCTTGTGGACTGGTCAAAAAAAAATAAAGGCTATGGGCTAGTTGGCAGAAGGTGGCTAAACAAAACTTGGGTTCAAAGGATTTCAACAACTACAACAAATAAGTATCAGCAGACTATGGTTAAAATACAGACAAAAGGACAGCCTTTGGGCTGAATTCATGCGTGCCAAATACTGCATAAATTAACATCCTAATCTTGTGAACAGAAAGATGGGGAATTCTAGAATATCGGGATAAATGCTAAAAGTAAAGGAAAAGGCTGAAAAATTATACATATGGTAGCTGGGGCAAAGCAACATCAGCTTCTGGCAGGACACCTTAGTTGGGGCAAAGCAACATCAGCTTCTGGCAGGACACCTGGTGCTCTGATGACTTCAAGTAACCCTTGAAGGACAGTTTAGACTATAACATGATGGTGAAGGACTGCCAGAGTGATCAGTCTTGGTCTGAGGAGATTCTTCATACCATTCTAAAAGATCATTCTATGGGTTTGGTTACCAAAATACAATTTGACAGAACCAAAAGAGATAAGGTGGCCCTTATCTCCAACTCCAACCAAAGTATATCCAAAGCTATATATGAAAAGTTGTATCAGTGGGAGAGAAGCCCTAGGAGTGAGCTTTTATGGAACAAATACTTAACCCAATCCATGTCCTTCTTTGCTTGGAGAGTGCTAAATGACCTGAACCCAACAGATGACATTTTGAAATTAAAAGGTTTGAAGGGACCTTTTATGTGTTTATTATGCAGAAATGATATGGAATGATCAAATGACTTGTTCTTCATCTGTGCTTTTTCTAGAAAGGTGTGGAGCTCCATGCAACCATATTTTCATGTCAATACAATAAATTTGGGTTGGAATAACATATAAGAGAGCATGACTGAATGGCATAAACTGAAACTAAGATCCATCCCCCCATCATTGCATTCTTCATATGTGCTGCCAAAAATCAAATTAAACTTGAGGAAATATAGCCCAATACAAGTAAGGTGGTGTTAAATTGTCTGGATTATATCAGGAAGCCGATACAATGGAAAAATCTCACTAACATCTTACAGATAAGTAGAAATGAGGAGCAGAAAAACTATAAGATCATTCAGGTTATTTGGGAGAAACCAAAGCACCCCTTTATTAAGGTAAACACTGATGGAAGTTTCTCCCCCAACAAGGCTGGCATTTATGGAGTGTTCAAGGATCATAAAGGAAAATGAATTATTTTCTTTCATGCACACATACATGCAAAAGATGCTATTAAAACTGAGACATTGGCACATTATTGGGTTCTTAAAATTACTGAAATGAATAGATGGAAGCACTTAATTGCTGAGATGGATTCCTTCCAGCTTGTAGATTATTTGACTGAAAGGTCATTCCCCCATTGGCATATTCAACAGTGGCTCATCAAGATGACACAATTATGAAAAGAGATTAAGGTGAACTTCTCCTGCATCTACAGAGAGGGAAATACCTGCTAACTTCTTAGCAATGGAGGGAGCTGCTTCTCAGAGAATTATAGTGTGCAACACCCCCCATTCCTAGCCTGCTTGCTTAAAGGGGATAAACTGCAAATCCCATACATTAGAATTGTAACTTATTGTTGAGTTTGTAGATTTTAGGTGCTTGTAAAAACACTTTTTTATTTTTTTATTTTGTGGGGTTTCTTTTTCTAGTTTTCTTTATCTATAATCTTTTGCTTTATCAACATGTAGAGAGCCACAAGCAGCTCTTTCATGTATATATATATATATATATATATATTGGTGGATGGCTGGGGGAGGTTTCCAGTAAACTTTATAAATCAAAGGAGGGAACTTTTCCAATGGAAATAGAGAACCACAGATGTTTGGGAAGTTCTTGAAATTGATTGATCTGTATAAGTATGCAAGACAGTTCCTTAACACCTTGGATATCTAAATGGGATTTTCATCAAATTTACCATTGTTCCTAGCCATCCATAGGAACCATGCCACTAGGAAAGGGATAGAAGCAAGCTTATCCTTCTTCTAATTATGCCAACGGGTTCTTAATATAAGATAGGGGGGTCAGAGACATGCAGGTTTAGCTTATTAAATAATTCTGACCAGACCTTCTGAGCATAGGTACACTTGAAGAAAATATAGTCCACCTCCTCTTCCTTTTCCAGAAAAAAATAACATCTTGATGGTCCCCTCAAGCCTTTAAGTTTGAGGATATCATCAATTGGTAGAAAGTTATGGAACATTCTCCAATAGAAAAAGACATGTAGAAAGTTATGAAACATTCTCCAATAGAATTAATACTGATGGTAGCTTCAATGCCATGGGTGTTGGGGTGGGGGGTGTTTAGGAACTATTCCAACAACTGCATCCTATACTTTTATGCCCCAGCCATGGCTTCTGATGCACTTGAGGTTGAACTTATTGCAGTTTTTTTGGCACTTAAGTTTGCTCTAAACTCTGGTTGGTTCAACATTTGGCTGGAAGTTGACTCCCAGGAGCTGTTAAGAATTGTGCATTCCATGGACCAATCTACCTGGATTCATACACAATGGGTTAAAAAGATTAATAGTATTAGCTTTGAACTCAACTTACAGTGCTCTTTCAACAATAGAGAGGGCAACAAACCTGCAAATTGGCTAGCTAGACATGAACTTCACTCGCAATCAATTTTTGTGTCTGTTAAGCCACCTCCTCCTCTGGATTTCCTGCTCAAAGGTGACAAGGTTGAGGTTCCCCATTTCAGAATTGCTGCTCCACAGCCATCAAGAAATTATAAAGTGTATTTTTTGGGGCTTTTCCTGTTTTCTCTCCCCCTTTTGTATCTCTTCTGATTTTAGTCTACCTTTAGATCTACAATCTTCTGATCTATGTAATATCTATTTTTGTCCTTTAACAAGCAAGGAGACATGAATTTTCTCCCTTTTCAGATATATATATTTATATATATATATCTTATAATAACTCATGCATGCTTAAACGCATGCCTACCCCTCACGCCTCTCTCTCTCCCTCTCTCTCTCTCTCTCCCTCTCTTTCTCTCTCTCGGCTAGCTGTAGAATAATTTTTTTTTTAAAACAATATCTCTCTCCCTCTCCCTCTCTTAGATAAGGAAGGTGAACTCCCTCCTAAAAAAAGATAAAATAACCTCCCCCACTCTATTCCTTCTTCACTACACACAATAGGAGCTCCACTTTTTCCTCCCTCGCTGGAAAGTGCTAACGTCGCCGGAAAAGAAGAAACCGAGCAAAATTCATGCGAACCTCCAACTCAACGTGAAAATCTTGTCAAATCAATATCACGAGGAGTTGGATAAACTCAGAAAGGCCTACTTATTCAAACCTAATTGAGAGCAATCCTCTTAGGCTCAAGTATATCTCTTTAATTGAAATGATAATTCTGAACTTTCCTCCCGTCTAGATCAAAAAATAGACCACAAAACACTTAAGTATCCGTATGGATGTGAGCTACTCTTTGATCTGCACTTTGATCTGAACAAAAAGATCCCAATAACGTGAAATTTTGTTGAGAATCGGCGGAGAACGATCTCTCGGAAGTTTCAGCCGTCGGAATCCTTCCTGTTTGTCCGTCGCAGGAGGGAGAAACACTATAGCTTTTTCTATTTTTTTGTAATTCCAATAATTATTACTAAACTTCAAAATTACATAACTTTTGGTAGAAAACTCAAAAAAATAAACCGAAAGGTGCTATGAACTCACGAAAGGGAGATGAATTTTTTTTAAATTAAAATTATGATTTTTTGCCAAGCAAATAATTTTAAATTAATTTTTAATATTTTGGAGTATTTAAATCATAAAAGCTAAAATATAAATGAGACAAATATGACATTTAGCAGAGATATTAAATGACCTTGGGGAAAGCTTCTCTGATTTTTCCAAGGCATCTTAATTTCTCTATATTTCTATTTTGATTTTTTAGCAAAATGACATATTTATGTAAATTAAAAATTAAGGAATATTATAAAAATTTTAAAACTCTCTCTGGTTGAACATTTGACCATAAATAGAGGTTTAAACATTTAAAATCATGTATAAAATATCTGTAATAATTAAACTGCATTAATTAGGGTTTAGGTGACCAAGCTCAACCCAAGTCCAACCTAGCCAATTCTCATTAGGTATGGTTCAACTTGATTACAGACCTGGTCAGCCAACTCAATGATTGAGTCAATCACCCATTAAGTTAAATTTTAGTCATTTAGAGCTTTAGGCCAGCCAATCTTTATACCGAGTCTGGTCTGGGAAAACTTAACCTTTAGCTGAGTCCAATTTGAATAGTTGAACCATTTTAAACTTGAGATTTAAGTCATCTTATCATTTAATTCAGACTGAACTGACTGAACTTCTTGGAGTTTATAGGGTTAGTCAATATGAACTTTAGTTTAGTTTAACCTACACATTAGGTTAATTTTATACTAAACCTTAATCTTAGGTTAGCCTTAACCTGTAACATTAGGACTAATGATCCTAACTACTAAGATTAACCAATCTAAAACACTACATTTAGTTAACCCTAATTAAGAGGAATAGTTTACCTAAGCCTTATGTTAGTTATCCCTAAACCAATAGGGTTAGTTAACCTAAATCTTAATTTAGTTAACCATAAATCCATAGGATTAGCTAAGACCAGTTTATGTTAGTTAACCCTAAACCAATAGGATTAGTTAACTTGAACATTAGGTTAGATAACCCTAAACCAATAGAGTTAGTTAACCTAAACATTAGGTTAGTTAAACGTATAGCAATCTAAACTAATAGGATTAGTTAACCTAAATCTTATGTTAGTTAACCCTAAACCAATAGGATTAGTGAATCTAAGAATTAGGTTAGTTAACCCTAAACCAATAGGATTAGTTAACCTAAACATTAGGTTAGTTAACCCAAAACCAATATGATTAGTTAACATAAAAATTAGATTAGTTTACATTAAACCAATCTAAACCAACAGAATTAATTAACCTAAACCTTAGGTTTGTTATTCATAAAGGAACAGTATTAGTTAACCTAAATCTTAGGATTAGTTAGATTTAATCCATAGAATTAAACAAGCCTAAACCTTAGGATAGTTAACCCTAAACCAATAGGAATTGTTAATCTAAACCTTAGAATAGTTAACCCTAAACCTTAGGTTAGTTAACCTTAAATCAATAGAATTTGTTAACCTAAACCGTAAGTTAGTTAACCCTAATCCAACCCTAATCTTTAGGAAACACAAACCTAAATCATAGCTTTGTCTTAAGCTAAGCTTTATCATAAGCTAAACCTTCCCTAAACCTTAGGTTAAAACCTAACTAATAGGTTGAACATAGGAGAATCTTTCAGGTATAACCTTAAACCTAAGTTAAACTTAACCTCTCAACTTGAACCAATTAAGAAATAAAATAAAGCACATCGAGATGGGTAAAATTTGCATAAAACATATTAAAACATAAACTTAAACCAAACCAAACAAAACAAGGCTTTAAAGCATGACTTTGAGGTTAAGTCAGCTTCAAAGTCGTCAACCTTACATAAATAATAACAAGTGAACAAAAATAACTAAAATAAAACATTTAACACCTGACAATAAGATGTAAACAACCTAAGACATTTCAACCCTAAAATCAACAAAGTAACTCAAGGTTTAATCAAATCTTAATCATAAAGATCATATAACGTAACTTAAACCCCCTTAGTTTATAAAGATTCCTTAGATGATGCATTCTGTGGATGTTGATAAGACTCTTCCGGTCCTGGTGAGCAACCACCTTTCAGACTAAGTAAATTAGAGCACCCGCCGACCCAGGACGATGGAGCCATAGACATCTTCACTGGATTACGACCAATGAAATAATTAAAATTTAATAAAAATTTGATAAAACTTTGTTTCTTTATTTGCTCTATTTAGTGTTTTATGTATCTTAATGCATGTTCTTTTACTGCTTTTATCAAACATAGAATGCATGTGTTAAGGATAAATAATGAAGGACTAAAAGTTGTTTAGATTAGGGAGAACCTAGAAATCATAACACTGGGGAATTACTCAACTTAAGTAAACTTAGCCTTGGCCTAGGTTTGAATTATACCTCCACTACCATTTAATTAATTCACTATAAAATTATCAAAATAAATAAAACTTTTAATAATAAGATTTACAGGACCTGAAGACATTTCAGTATGGAACTTGGAGGAGATTTTGTGGGCAGCTCATTCAAAACCCATTCTTTAGTTTAAACAACTATCCTCGGGATCCCGAAGTTGTCTTTTATGACATAAAACCTCTTTTTTTGTTAGGCCCTTTTTGTTAGGCTCCCACATATTCCTAGTATGCCTCATGTCCTAACTTATTTTAGGATTTTGAGGTAGTCACTCAACGTAAAACCTCCTATCATTGTAGTTTTTTTTTGTAGACCATCATTACACAAATCTAAGCCCTAATTAATAAAACTGGAAAGTGTTAACTCAGATTACTATCATCTTAAAATGAGCCAAATATTTGGATAGTTTAGGGGATTACCAAGGACCTACCCTGGATCTTTAATCTCCCCTACTTTTCTTACTTTGATTCTTAAAATAAAATCTTTCACCTTTAAACTAATCTCTATTGGAAATTTCACAATCATGTTCCTTGAAAACCCTTTCTTTTTGAATTCATGAAAATAAAAGATTCCTGATTCTTATCGAGAGTTTTCTTAAGTTATCCATTTGCTTAAGATGTAATTAACTATATGGGCTTCCCCTTATAGGGAACTTAAAAGAACTCAGACTTAAAATAAACCCTATTTGACTCTCATATCAAATAGGATCATATCCTCTCATATCAAATAGGAGAATCTGTCGGTAATCGTGCAAACTTGCAGATCAAAAGAAAGTCATTTATTTCTACAGTTTATTTAATTGAGCTTATTATCAAGTAGTGTTTTACCTTTCACGGATGTATATTACTCGTGGTTAGCTTGATTATTCAAAGTGTAGGAATCAATGAGAGTAGTTTGACCCCTTTTTCTTCAAAATAAAATTCATAATTTCTAAATACTATATTACACTAAATTAAACTGCACCCAGTCGGATGGCGACCGACAACATGTCCATTCATTCAAGAGACAAGTCCCTTAATTAGAGAGCCTTCTAAAATATCAATATGCATTGAATCACTCCATGTGGCATTTGAATCATTTGGAGCCTTCAAACTCCGCTCAAAATTCATGCAAAACTACCTTAAGCCTTCTTATATCATCTCAGGTGCCTCAAGCGCCAGTTATTTGGATCTTTTCACCTCAACCACCATTTTGGCGCCTTTGGCGCCACCCTACAGTAGTTCCACCATTTTCCTCAGTTTGGCTCCATTTCAGCTCCATTTTGCCCCGTTTTAGTTGTACTTTGCTCCTAACAGATATACCTAAATAATAAGCAAGAAAATAACCTTTCTTTAAAGTGTAATTTTATTCAAAAACATGTTATAAATGTAAACTAGATTATGTATAGAAATACATATCGAAATGTGTCAAGTCAAAATTTTCTATTTTGCTCATTTTTACTCCAAATTGCACCATTTTTGCTTCATTTTCTCCAAAAGACCATTTATTGTACTTGAAACAAAAAATATGCAAAATACATTCCTTTAAAGTTTAATATCATTGAAAATTCTTAAAATTGAGCATACAATATATATATATATATGAAAATAGGTAAATTTTAGGCATGTCAAAATCTCCCAAACTTATTGTCCTCAAGTGACTCTTTTACTACCTAAAAATATGACTTAAGACAGAAATTAACTTATAAAATTCTATTCTTTAGTTTAATAATTAAAATAGTATACTTTAAGAAAAACTTTTAATAACATAGATTAAAACTATAAGTATAAGAATACTTAAAAATCAAATCTAAGATTTCTAATCTCCATTCATTTTAAGAAGAATTATAATTTATTATATCAAGGATGCTTAGAATATCCATATGAAAAAGAATTTCATGAAAACTTTACTATTAAGGGTGCTAATACTCAAATACAAGTTTAGAAAATGTAATAAAGCTTTTCCTCAAGTTGATTCAAGTGAAGTCAATTTTTGATTAGGTATCTCCTCAAGCTTCTCCTCAAATTCTTTTTTTTATATTCAATATCTTTTCAATCCTTTCTTTTTATTTTTTTTTCAAGCGAGGATTACTATATCTAGATAGTCTTTAATAAATTTGAACTTCACTATCCTCTTCTTAAAGTTAAATTTTTTTACCTTTCTTCACTTTATAAATTCATACTAGTTTTGATGATTTTTCATAAAGTCTCATTCTTTTCTCCTTTCATGAAACTCTGAGATTCTTCATACTTCAAAAATACAATTTCATTTACTTTAATAGAGAAATGAAGTTTTATCCTTCCATACCAAATATCTTTAACTTTAGAATTGATCTTCATTATTAAAACCTTTCACCTAAATTTACCATAATATTTACAAACATAACTATAGTCATTTAAAGTTAAACTCTAATAAGGTCATGTTAAATTAATTTTAAAAATATAGTTAATTGATGAGAAATAAAATTTAGTTTGCTTCTTTTTAAAAGAAAATTTTTCTTTTGCCTAAACTTGAATTTTTAAATATTTTACACTTAATTCCATAAAATGTAGCAGGAAGAAAAAGTAAAAGTTGAATATACTAACTAAAACAACTTTCTATTGATCCCGACTGTTTATATGCAATATTTAACAATGACTTTAATTATAATTTTCACTTATATTTCCTTACTTTACAACAGAACCAAAAACTTGATACTGATGAAAATAAGAATTTAATTCTTTAATTTATATATATTGGGATACTATGCCAGTATATGTTTCGTTATCAAGTAATTTAGTACTTTTTGATTAAGACCTGATATCAAACCCATAAGGAAATTATGCAACATGCACTATTGAACAACAAATTTTCTATTCTAAAAAGACAATTACTTAAACTATCGATATTTTCACAGTATTAAAATTCAAATCTTTTTTGTATTTTTGATATTTTGACAAGATAATAACAACTAAATATGATAACTTTAGTTTATGTAAAAGAAAATCACTTGATATAAAAAAACATTTCTCCTTATCATGAATCAGTAATAAGTATAGGAATTTTGTTGTTGAAGTATGTTAATTGTGCTATGTCAAATAGAAGCAATTATATTCCTTACCCTTACTAGAGATGCTATAAAGAACATTGGTTAATTTAAAGTTTGAATATTTCTGAAGACCGGTTAGGCAGGGAAGATACCAGCTCTCACTCTAAAGTTCCCTCAATTCTCTCCACCTTGAGGCTAACATGTTGTATCAGAACCTAAAACAATAAACCAAGTTAGGCGGTCTAACCTGTCACTTTAAAGTTCTCTAACTCTACACCATTCAAAGATTATTTTCTTATTTATTTGCACTAAATAATATAAATTACATTTTCATTCATACAACCTCATGTGATTCTTTCCAATTGTTGACTGAGAAAATACCAGTCAGGTTCTTACATGTTCTCAGAATAAATTTTAACATCTGGATAGGGCAAATCAAGAAGTAAATGAAGTGCATGGAGTTAAATCATCACAACCACTTCCAACTTTAAAGATTAATACTCTCCACAACTTTCATCCAAACTTAATTACTTATCATTTTAAGGTGAAAGATAAAGAAAATTACATAATATCCATGGAAAAGACAAAACCACACTTTAGTTTAACAGTAGAAATCATTGACAAACCAACAAGAAGTCTCAATTAAAACCAAAAGTAGTTTAAAAACAAAAGATAAAAACTTATCTTAAATCCTCCACCAAACTCTTGAAGTTCCTTTGAATCTCTTCTTTATTACAACAGTCTCAAAATAAACTAAAAATAAAAAGGATGAAGTAAATTTTTGTGGTGCTTGAAAATCTCTCCAAAAAATATCTCTCAAAACTCCTTAGGACTCCTCCTCTTTAAACTCTTTTCAGAACTTTCAAGCACACCTTTCAAGTGTCTCAACTTTCTTCCTTTATAATTTTACCAAGAGGTGCCTTAGAAATTCTTCAAACTGTGTCCAAATTTGATGTATTCTCAAAGGGATGCCTCCTTTCACGAGTCTTTTAATTATATTTTCGTTCTTAGTGGTCATAACCACTATCTTTAGCCAATAAGTGTCTCAAATGTCTCTTCAAAATTTGGCCAAATGAAGAGAACCGCTGAATAACTGCCTCTGATGTTTAAGAGCGGGGCCTCTGGTGCTTAGGCGTGGCCTTCTCTGTTTCACCGGCGCTTAGGTGCCAAAACACTTTTGCACCATTTTTGCATTTTTGCTCCAAATTTGATCCTTTTTCACTCCGCTCCAAATTTTATCATTTTTCACTCCTTTTAGCATTTTTTAACTTTTTACTTGTACTTGAAAGAAAAACACAAAAATACCTTCTACTAAAGCGCAATATCTCAAAAATAGGTATAAAAATGTGTCTAAAAATACTATATATTATA
>NW_018246267.1:43208-43622 GCF_001263595.1 Phalaenopsis equestris
TTGTCCAATTTAGAAAAAATATTCAGTAAATGAGTCCAACTTAAAGTTTAGAAATTTTTAATGTTAAGAAAGATGAAAATATGAGTTCCTATCTAATTCAGAAAAATTATAGATTCTCCAAGTTTAGATTTAGTCCTTCTATTGTCTCCACTTAAAAATTTTTATTAAGAATAATTTTACTTACTATATTATCTCCTTAAGCTTAAGAGTTTTTGAAGTCTTATACTTTGAAAAGTTCAAATGTGGAACCAATTTTCGATTAGGCACTAATCCTTAAGCTTCTCCTCCCTTGCTTTTTTTTTTCTTTTTCTTTTTCTTTTTATTTTTCTTTTTATTGTTCTTACTCAGGCAAGGATTACCATATTTGGATGGGCTTTTAAATGGTTTTGAATTCCACTTCTACTTTCCTAAAGC
>NW_018246268.1:0-557 GCF_001263595.1 Phalaenopsis equestris
AATTGGTTTTGGAAGCTCCATATGACCATAGGAACTTTAGAAAATTAAAATTAGAATTAAAATAAATACTTTATTTTTTAGCTATTTTTGAGCATTTAAATAATTAAAAATTAATTAAATGGATAATTAATTGAAATTGCATTTTTGGCATTAAAATAATTATAATAATTAAAATACTATTTAAAAATTACCAAAATTGGTTTTGGAAGCTCCATATGACCATAGGAACTTTAGAAAATTAAAATTAGAATTAAAATAAATACTTTATTTTTTAGCTATTTTTTGGGGCATTTAAAAAATAAAAAATTAATTAAAAATAAAAAAAATTACTAAATTGTAAAAACACACTTAAATGTCACCTTTGGCATCGTTATCACTTGGAACTAATTAAAACAACTTTCCTAATTTTCTAAGTCAAGATATTAATTTTAAAGGCTTAAAAATGAATTTTCTTTAATTTTTCACTAAGATTATTCCAATAATTAAAATATGAATAAAAAAAATATAAAATTTGTTTCTTTGAATTTCCTAGACTCAGAGAGATTTAATAAAAATAT
>NW_018246269.1:0-774 GCF_001263595.1 Phalaenopsis equestris
TCTATTACCCTAGGAATAATCATATCAGATTCTTTATTTGGCCTTGAAATTTCTTCAGAGTGAGTGTGTTAAAGAGAATCATGAGTTTTCTTAGACAGTTTCAACTGTCTAAGAAGTAAATAACTATAGGAGCTTGCTCTTATAGGAGAATTAAGCATTCAGAATAGGTGATTAACCTAAATCTCTGGTTTCATGTGGTTTTCCTTATATGAGAAACCATTTCTCTACAATGACTACAATAATAAAAAGTACTTCTGACATTTCTTTTAGCTCTTTTCCTTCATTCTCCTAGTTTCTTAAGATCTTGAAATCCTTGACATGATCCAAGAGAATAAGTTAACTGGAGATTAGGGCAATAAAAATAAAAAAATAGAGTGGGGACTCCATTCAATCAAAAGACACACATTAAGGCACGACGGGAATTGGCGGCGACTGCAAATGACAAGTTTCAGGCGGCAACAAGAGAGTGGCGACTACGCTGGGGAAGTTTTTACTCCTCATCTCTCATTAAATCATTTGTTCTTCATTCAAAGATATTCTATCTTTTGACAGATAAGATTATCTTACCCAAATTTTAACTCTGTGAAATTAAGAGTTAAAATGACATGAAATTCTATGATATTCTATCTTTTGACAGATATGATTATCTTACCATAATTTTAACTCTCTGACATTAAGAGTTAAAATGTCATCACATTCTAAGATATTTTATCTTTTGACAGATAGGATTATCTTACCCAAATTTTAACTCTGCGACATTAAGGGTTAAAATGA
>NW_018246270.1:0-939 GCF_001263595.1 Phalaenopsis equestris
TACCTCAAGTTTAACGCCCGCAATTTGCAACATTTCAAAATAGTAAGAGGAGCATGTAGAGAAACAAAGTGAATAATGTAATTCTTACATAGGAAATATTTATGATACATTTCTCTGATTTTCTGATTTAGTGATGCCCAAATTGTCCATCACATCAAAAATATCACTATTATTAAGCATAGGTGAAATGGCATAGATGTAAAAATTGAAGTGTAATTGTTAGATATGTAAATACATAGGAATTATGTGATATGTTTGTAAATGCCCATGATGTATAATAATGATGGGTTTTATTGGGTAAATGAAAATGATAATCATGTTAAACGTTGTATTAATTATTGCCAAGAACTGAAGGTCAATTATCCATTCGCAATAAATTAATGTTTTGAAAAAAAAAACATGTAAAAAAAGAATTTTCAGAAGAAGTTATATTTGGGTTTATTTTCAAATAAAAGTATTTAAAACATTATTATTTTTATTATATTATCTAAATACAAAAAATCCTAATTTATACTTTTCTTTCATTTTTTTTTTAAAGGGGAAGATAATTGCACCAATATTAGAATTAAATTGTGGTTTAATAATCATGAAAAAAATGGGGATTTATATGCATGCTACATGACTCTTATATATTTTTATATTTCATATGTAAACATTCAAATTTACATGAATATCATTCAAATTTTTAATATAAGATCAAAAATATCACTATTAATTGCTTTTTTTTTAAATTGAAATACAAATTTACATGGGTGGATTTATGACAATAAGATGTTGTAAGTGTAAATATCAAACTCTAGGTTTTAGATATGATACTACATAAATTTGTGTTATGTATATACTTTTTTTTTTTATTTGTAATCTCTGCAAAAAATAATTCTAAATAATGGAAAATTCAAATAAGATAATTAGGGCTGTAAACGAGCCGAGCTTGAGCGA
>NW_018246271.1:0-433 GCF_001263595.1 Phalaenopsis equestris
TTCCATCTCTATCAGAAAATATAACTTTTGGAATGTTGTGCAATTTGATAATTTTTTGTCATATAATATGGCCAATTTTTTGACTAAATTTGTCTATCGTATTCATAAGAAATGAATTGGCTTTATTTGTCTATCAATAATGACCCAAATACTGTCGTGACCCTGCCTGGTCAGAGAAATCCCATAATAAAATTCAAGAAATTTCTTCCCATTTCCATTCAGGTACATGCAATGATTGTAGCAATCTGTTGGATCTATGTTGCACCTTTACAATCTGATAAACTTGACATTTAGATACATATTCTGCAATAGCATTCTTCATATCTGTCCACGAAAATATCGATTTCAAATTCTTGTATATTTTAGTACTTTCTGGATGAATTGTGTAACCAGAACGACGAGCTTCATGTTTGATTTTCTATCTCAAATTAAA
>NW_018246272.1:0-432 GCF_001263595.1 Phalaenopsis equestris
TTCCATCTCTATCAGAAAATATAACTTTTGGAATGCTGTGCATTTTGATAATTTTTTGTCATATAATATGACCAATTTTTTGACTAAATCTGTCTATCGTATTCATAAGAAATGAATTGGTTTTATTTGTCTATCAATAATGACCCAAATACTGTCGTGACCCTGCCTGGTCAGGGAAATCCATAATAAAATTCAAGAAATTTCTTCCCATTTCCATTCAGGTACATGCAATGATTGTAGCAATCTGTTGGATCTATGTTGCACCTTTACAATCTGATAAACTTGACATTTAGATACATATTCTGCAATAGCATTCTTCATATCTAGCCACGAAAATATCGATTTCAAATTCTTGTATATTTGAGTACTTTCTGGATGAATTGTGTAACCAGAACGGCGAGCTTCATGTTTGATTTTCTATCTCAAATTAAA
>NW_018246273.1:0-503 GCF_001263595.1 Phalaenopsis equestris
AGACTTTTACACAATCCTGTTGTGCAATTATAAGTCCTAAAAGTTTTAAGATTCCGATGTTACCGTACGGTACGGTGTAAATACTCATATCTTTTTAGGTTATTTGCACGATTAAATATCGTGCGAATGTAAGTCCTAAATTTTAAAATAAATTATTGGATTAAACATTAAATAACATTATTTCAAAGACATAAAGCCAAACAATAGGATAGTTGGGAGGTCACTGAGGTTCTCCTCGGATTCGTGATATCCCTTACTCTTCATTCCATTGAATTTCTTAAAATAACTATTCCTATTTGAACCACTCCCATCTGACTTTCTCGTGTCCAATCTTGGAAACCTAAACTTTGAAATCTGGAAGGCAAATGCACTGATCTTAATCGAGAGTCTTCTTAAGTGACCCCGGTTATTTAAGATGAAATTAACTATAGGGGTTTGCCCTATAGGTAACTTGAGAAGAACTAAGGAAAAATAAACCTTATTTAATCCTTATATTAGGTAGG
>NW_018246274.1:0-1055 GCF_001263595.1 Phalaenopsis equestris
TGAAGAATAATCTACTTATGTTCAAATATAGTGAAGTTCAATTTTGGACAAGCTCAAACTTGGAGTCAACCTCATAATATTCAAGTCCAACTTTAAGTTGTAGGATTATAGCATTTGAAGATCTTATAAATCATCAGTCAAAAGAGGATCATAATCCTATGCATCTTCACTGAGACAGATTTCTTACACAAGGGAATCCAAATGATATAGCATAGGTGGCCTGATATAAGATTTAAATGCTAAACTTCAAGTAATATTGGTGTTGGTGCTAGTTTATCAAGCGAGAATGAATCAAAATTATCTTCAATTTTCATCATATGGTAAGTAGATTTTAATATGCTTAAGTTAGTATCTTGACTTTGTAAAAGGAAACGATCAACAAATTATTGGCATAATTATCATAAAAGACATTATAATGTTTTATAGAATTCCTATTCTATGAATATTTATAGGCTTAAGAAAACCCCTAGAATGATAACTACTAGCATTCCAACTGTACAATGTAAGTTATAACAAAGAATGCAAATTCAATGCCCCACCCTACATAGTTTGCATTTTAGATAAGATTGATCAAATTTTTCATTAAAGCATGTAAGGGGATAGAAGAAAAGTTAATGTATTTCAGTATAAACTCCTAAGCATAGTTCTATGTAATGCACTGAATATGTCTAATAACCAAAATTATAATCGAACATATGAGTAGGCATGTAAGAAACCAAAATTGCATAACACAATCAAAACTTAACTACGGTTGAGGCTAGCGGAGAAATCTAAACTATAGGAATGCAACAAAATGAAATGCAAAAGCCAGAAAGAAGAGAATTTATTTGTTATATGATAGATCAAAGAAACCAAAAAAAAAAAAAAAGGTTGACAGATTGAGGCGAATGTGTGCCACAATTCTTTTGAAATGTGGCAGTTTGCATAAAATTAATAGGTTTGGCTAACAAAAGTGATTTGGGCTGAAATTTAGTGCTTGTGTGGCTGTGTGTGTGTGGGTGTGTGTGTTTGTATTGCATAGTTCAATTCAAATTATGAGCTGTTTAAGGCTAGAT
>NW_018246275.1:0-3387 GCF_001263595.1 Phalaenopsis equestris
TTACAAAAAAGATTCTTTATTTCAGTGGATATCACCTTTGATGAAAATTGAAATTTATTCATTCAAACTCAACTTTAGGTGGAGGATGTCCGACTGGAATCTAAGCTTGATGATACTTCTTTCATTTGACATTCTTATAACCCAAAATTAAACAAATCCTAGCATTTTATATCTGCAAGTCTATACAATAAGGAAGAAGTTTAGCCAGAATCTCCAACAAGCTCAAGATTTAGAACCATTATCATATAACAATGATTAGTCCAGTACTACTATATATTCTATCCCGCAAAATGTACTTTCAAAAGTTTTTCCCTTTACATATCTGCAAGTCTATACAATAAGGAAGAAGTTAGATTGTAAAGTCATTCCAAGTGAAAATTTAAATACCCAACATCGTTTATTAGTTTTAGATTTTAAGATTAAGAGTTGTAAAATAAAAAATACTAGGACTCATCATTAATAATGATGCACTCATTTGTAAGATCAAAACCAAACTTTGCATAACAGATAATATAGCTGTCTTGTCGTTGAATATTTTAATGCTATAAAAATTTTTTGGTGTGAAGTAGATTATTATCACGATCTCAAGATGTCGTGTTGAGGATGCAATAATTTTCATGCAAATTGTTGAAAAAGAAATGATATTTGAGTTTCAGGTGGGATTCTCTAATGACTTTGATTAGGTCCTTTTCCAAATCCTAAGTTGAAAAAATTTCCCTTCTTTAAATTAAGTTTCTCTCTTGTATGAGCTAAAAAAGAAATGAGAATGATGATATTCAATTATTTGGTCTCTAAAACATTTGAAGCTCAAGAAAGTGTTTTGCTGTTACAAATTTCTCTCCGAAGAAGGATAAAAGTTTCATGTCAAAGGCAATCTCTAATGTAATATTGTAAGAAAAATTGGTGCATTAAAGAAATGTAGGAAACTTCATGAAAAACCTTAGACTATGATGAAAATTAAGAAGGGAACAAAAAGAAACATGCCTGTTTTGTAAAAATAGATAGACTTAGAAGTAATTAGCAAACTAATGATTTTTCTAATTTCTTTGAAAAAAATATTGATAATTTTTAGATTCAGGTGCTACTAACATTATGACAAACTTTATCAACATGTTTTAAACCTACAAACATTTGCCCTATAATAGAAAAATAAAATTAACATGATTTTCTAACAATTGTTGTAGGACTGGGATATGTCTCAATTTCGCCGACTTTTGTCCTTATAAATTTATTACATGCTCTTTACTTTGTAGTTAATATTTTATTATTCCATAAATTTATAAAATATCATAATTATAAAGTCACATTTATGCTGATTATTGTATATTTTAGGATCTCATCATGAAGAAGACGATTAAGAAAGCTAGTGAAAAGGATGAACTTTATCTTCTTAAGGATTGGAATCAATTACCATGCTTGTTTATTTTCACTATAATACCTCATCATTTGAGAATATTATTATAGGCTTGAATGTTCCTCTACGAATGCATTTCAATATATTTTCAGCTTCTTTTATGTATATAAATTTTGATGATTTTCATTGTAAGGCTTGTGAACTTGCAAATATTGTCGTTTTGTTTTTCCTGAATGTAATTTCAAACCTTATGTACATTTTATTTTAATTTATTCTGATATTTGATACTACTGAATTTGTCACCTTCATTAATGACTTAGTTATATCTTATTAAATAAAATTCTATATCAGCATTATCCTTCTCACCTCCACTATCTTGTTAAAAAATCACTTTAATACAAATATAAAAATATTTTGGACTGATAAAACTTGTGATTATTTTAATCACACCCGATTATCACTCTTTTTTAAAGTTGTATTATCTTCTAATTCTCATGTCCAAATATTCCCCAACAAAACATAGTGACAAAATGGAAAAATCTAACTTTTTTGGAAGCCATCAAGCCTCTTCTCCTCCATAATCAAGTACCAAAATGATATTGTGGAGAAACTGTTCTAATTGCCATCTATATGAGCAATAGATAGGTTTCTAAAGTTATTGATTGCAAAATTCCCATAAATTATCTAACAAATTTTCTTCCCACAAATCATTTTTTTCAAAGATTCCACCAATAGTTTTCCTGTGCATTTGCCCTTATTCATACCCTCAGATAACATAGGGGAAAATTGAATCTAAGAGCTTTCAAGTGTGTATTCATTGGTAATCTCCTACTCAAAAAGGGCAAATTGCTACCATCCTGTTACAAAAAAGATTCTTTATTTCAGTGGATATCACCTTTGATGAAAATTGAAATTTATTCATTCAAACTCAACTTTAGGTGGAGGATGTCCGACTGGAATCTAAGCTTGATGATACTTCTTTCATTTGACATTCTTATAACCCAAAATTAAACAAATCCTAGCATTTTATATCTGCAAGTCTATACAATAAGGAAGAAGTTTAGCCAGAATCTCCAACAAGCTCAAGATTTAGAACCATTATCATATAACAATGATTAGTCCAGTACTACTATATATTCTATCCCGCAAAATGTACTTTCAAAAGTTTTTCCCTTTACATAAAGCTTTTTTTCTTAAATATCAGCTCTAATTTGATTATAATGCTACAAACTCTTTTTGAGACATTGAAAATTGAGAATTGGAAGGTGGCCATGAGAGAAGAGATGATTGCCTTAGATAAAGATCACAATTAAAAGGTTGCGGGCTTATTAGGGAAAAAAAAAAAAACTTGAGATGTAAGTGAATTGATTCTATTTTGTGTAAAGTAGCAGGGAGTTTATTATGGTACAAGATAAGGTTAGCAATCAAAGGATACACTTAATTCTATATTTGCTATCGAAATTTTTTTTTTCACGTTGCAAAAATGAATATAATCCACATTCTAATTTTTCTTGTTGTTAATTATAGATGATTATGTAAGAGTATGATGTGAAGAATGTTTTCTTATGAGGATGTCATAGAAGAGATCTATATGGATCCATCACCCAGATTCATAGTGCATTCACAAAGAATAAGGTGTGTAAATTTAAACAAGCTTTATATGGACTCTAACAAAGGCTTGGTTTAGTGGATATAGAGCACTTCTTTAATAAAAAAAATCCCAATTCTCATTGAATTTTTATTGAGGAAATTGCTATAGTTAATGACAATCAAAAGGAGCTCCTTAAGATGAAACTTTTTGAAGAATTTGAAATCCAAGTAGGCAAACTCAAATACTTCATGAGCTTAGAAGTTATTTAATCCATATAAAGATTACTTTTCTCCCACAATAATATATCATTAGATCTACTGAAAGAAATAACAATGATGAATTGCAGGTTGCATGAAACCCCAACTAAATCAGGTTAAAGTTGGACATAGGCGAAGGAATTGAGCTAGAGGCATGACAATACCAAAGATTAGTTCAAAAATTT
>NW_018246276.1:0-509 GCF_001263595.1 Phalaenopsis equestris
ATATATTCTTAATCACTAATTCAATAATTAAACTTATTGAAATTTTGTGCCCTTAGTTCTTATAAATAGGGCGTGACGGGACTCTTAATATTTCATATTTGCATTGTGTGTCATCTCGTCCGAAACGTTCGGCTTCTCGTGCAATGCTTAGATACTAATTCATTACTCTACTACCACAAATTCTCTAACACGCATCAACTCTAAAACTCATACCACCACTATGCTAGAAGACAAAAAAAATTGAAGGGATAATTAAATACATAGCCCTTGAAACATGATTAAGGGACCAAGTGGATAGAATGGACTCCGCATAAATCCAACATCATCCATTAAATAAGACAATAATTCCCGTCAATAATTAGGAGTAGAGAAAGTAACCGCATGCGACAATATTAAAAAAAAAACCCACGTCATCTTATTAATATTATTTTTTAAAATTAATTATCCGAGCGCAATAAATAAAAAATAGAAAGCCAAGATAATATTCACCAAATGGCACCAAAAAAAAT
>NW_018246277.1:0-17286 GCF_001263595.1 Phalaenopsis equestris
AAAAGTGAGGTCAACAATGAGCTATGATAAAGATCTTTGACTACCTCATTCACAACCAAGAGGAATGTTTCATGGATGATTTGGTCATCAAAAGTAAATAGAAAATTGACCATTTGTATGATTTGAGGATCATGTTTGAATGGTTACGACGATACGACCTTAAGATGAATCAAGTACGACCTTAAAATGAATCCATTAAAGCGAGTCTTCGGTGTTACCTCCAGGAAGTTTCTAGGTTTCATTGTTGTCATCGATGAATCGAGATCGACCCGGATAAGATTAAAGCTATCTTGGAAATGCCTCCTCCTAAAACCTTGAAACAACTACGTTCCTTCAAAGGGAAGTTGCCATATCTGAGACGTTTTATTTCTAATCTCTAAGGTAGGTGTCAGCCCTTCTCGGCATTAGTTAAAAAGGACGCAAATTAGTTTTGGAAGAGAAATGTCAGCGGGCGTTCGAGGACATTAAGCAATATTTAATGACACCTCCTGTTTTGGCAGCCCTATCCTGGGAAAACCTTTAATACTTTATACTGCGGCCTTTTTTATAAAACCTCCACCTCAATGGCCATGAAAGGTGTGCTAAGAATTTCTTAAGGATACCCTCTGAAATCACTCCCTGAGCTTCCTTTAGACCTCCACAGTGCAACCCAACCACTCCATTACCCTAATTCCCCTTGCTGGAGTTCAATTTGTGAGCTCAAATCCTGGCTTGAGATAGGACATTCTCCACCACAACTCCACAGTGCACCAAATCCAAATTAAACTCACCCACACCATCACCACACTAAACTAAGACAAAGCCCTATCAAATCCCCCTCATACAGAGCCTTTAAGATAGCTTAAGACCAATACCCAAATCCGGCCGTGATCGAATTTGGGTCTAGACCTTTCACCGCGACTAGAGGCGCAATCCTTAGCCTCCTTGGACCTCCACAAACGTGAGGAGCACCCTTGATTGAAGCTTCCCTTCTTAGAGCAATGGTATTGAACTTCCCCTCTTCCCGAGCCTATTTTGATTCTCCATTTAATTAGCATTAATTTAATGGAATGTTTATTATATGGATGTCTTTGTCACACTTGGACGAGTCCATAGGATCAAACACCGCAATATTTGATTGAGTCTAGAGGGAGATCTTAAGGTTTTAGTGTGGACGGTTATCGGGTTAGCCGATTTGAGGACGATGACGGGGAGCCGTCTGATCACTTGTTTATCTCGTTAACGGACTGGATCTATTCGGATGAACTCTCGGTGCGTGAACCGCATGTAGTGTGGCATGCCAAGGTGGAAAGCACAATGAATGGAAGCACGCCGTGTCGCCGTTCGGAGCTGCCTAGGATGAGGTGGCATCTCGCATTTGAATAGATAAAAAAGGAATTAAATAAATCAAAAAATGATCTCTAAATTCAAAAATTCATATCTTACTGTAGAAAAATCACAAAAATATAATAAAAATACTCTCTTACTCAGTGAACAAAGAAGAACAATGTAGAAATAATTTGAAGTTTATTTGATGCATATTTCATTTTTAATTAATTAAACACTATTTTGAGTCTTTTAATCTCCATGCATGTAGACATTTCACCATGGCTTCAAATTTTGGCATGTTGTTGCCTCTGTCTTAGGGAACATTCTTTAATTTTGTCAAAGTCAGAGGAGATCTCTAGACAGAGATTCATATTTTTCAAGTTTATGTCTATTATTTGCATAAATTAATCATAATAATTTGTATGTTGCTTATACAATTCCAAGAAAATTTTGGAAAGTTTATTGTGGCCAAAGAACTCTTTGGAAAATATTTCATGAGTTAAGTCATTAAAAATGCACCTAATTTTCACAAATCCTAAAATGCAAAGAAAATTGATTTTGAGAAACACATACATCCAAATGACTTAATTCTTAATCTCCACTAAGATTCAAAGTTCAGAGACCTCCCCATAAAAATTTCAAAATATTTGGAGCTCATGTGATAACTCAAATCGATTTTCTAAGTTAAATAGTCATTTTTAATACTAAAATTATTTTTAAAAATTAAAATTAAACTAAAAAAATTATAAAAATTAGTTTTTGGAGTTCTCTGTGATCAGATGAATTTTCTAAAAATAAATTTGTAATTAACATAAAAATTATATTTTTAAGCATTTCTTTAATATTTAAATAATTAAAAATGATAAGAATCACAGAAATAATAAAATTCATGGAAATAATCTAAATTGTTTCTTAAGCACTTAAGAATAATTGGAATATTTTTCCTGATTTTCTAAGTGAAGATATTGAATTTTGAAACTTTAAAAAATTTTTAAAGGCTAAAAATGGATTTTTACTAAAAAAAATTCTAACAATTCAAAGAAACATCAGTAATATGTGAAATTTGTTTCTCTGGGTTCCTTGACCTCAGGGATATTTAATAAAAATAGAAAACTTAATTTTTCACATTTAAAATATTTTATAATTAATAAATACTTCAAAAATTCAAATAATTCTATTAATTAAAATAAAACTCTAAAAATGAGGGACTTTTAAGTGTTCCTTTGGTCTAAGTCTACCTCCAGTAAAAATTTCAAGTGATTAGGCTTTGCCTTGGTCAAGTTATAGAATTTTCTTTGAAAAATCCTATTCTTGCATATAAATAAATATATAAATTAAATTAAAATTTGAAAAATCACATTTTCTCCTCTTATGTCTTATTTGACCCATGAGTGAGGTGGGGTGCAAATTCCAAAGTTATTTGAATTAAATTTGATGAATTATGAAGTATTAGAGCCTTAGGGGCAAAAGTATACTTTTAGAAATTTAGCCTTAATTAGCATTTAGGCTTAATTCAAGAAAGGAAAATGGGAAACCTTTGATCTTAGTTAACATATTTGGATGATTAAAACACAAGGGATTAATTGGTAGAAATTTGGGAGTCTACCAAATTAGTTGATCGTAGACTCAGGGGTATACTTTTGGGTGTTAATAAATCACTAATTTAATACCCCTATCTAGTGTTCAAGTGACATTCAAATGTTTTGATGATGAATTATTATCACTTGAAATTTAGTCTCTTTCAAAATGACTAAAACATCCACCAGTGTCTTAAGGGCTTAGTAGTGACCTAAGCTAAAATGAATTTGATTAATTGAGGATTATAAAAGTGAATAAAAATTGAACACCTTTGAAACTCTACAAGCCCAAGTTAAATCCAAAATTGGCTAAGTGTCTTAATAACACTAACTTTCCCATTTAAGGGTCTTCACCTGCATAAATCTCAAATTGAATGACAAATGATAATTACCTTACTCTTAGGAATAATTGAAACATCAATGTTCATTGAGCATTGGAGATATTTACAGGATGAATTATTAAGAAACGTAATAAGTTTAAATGAGCTCGAGGCTTTTCACCAGGCGGTGAGGGGAAAGGATGGACCTGCCTTTTTCTCCTAACCTGTTGGATACCTCGGAGGTCTACTAAACTTAGTATGTTTTGCTTAACAAAAATTATCCTTAATAAAACTAGTAGGGACCCACCAAGGTATGATTTAGGATTTTATAGATCACCAAACCTTATTTTCTCACTTCATATAAAATGCCCTTACATGCATTTTTGAGTTTAAGGTGGTGGAATGAGAAGACTCATCAGGTACGCTTTTATAGTTTACAGTACCGTCCTTTTTCTATACTTACCACACTATACTTTCATGCTTATAAACTTGCATGCTAAACAATGATGTCACCCAGCATGAAAACCAAAACTGCTAGGATAGCCACAAAAGTAAAACCAAAATAAAATTCAAATATAAAATCAACTAAGATAAAATTCACTACCACAACATTCAAAATATAAGAAAACTCAAAATTTAATCATAAACATCACGAAATGATAATTACAACTAAATTAAGACGTCTCTATCGGATGATCGGGAATCCCTCTGGGGAGGTAACCTACGGTTGCTAATGAGACTTCCCATGGTCTAAATGAAACTATGGAACTCCTTAAGTTGAGTTTAGTAAATTTAATTGGACTAAATGAATCCAATAGAAAATAGTGGTACCCATATGAGGTAACTGTAGGATCCTAATCGGTTTCACTCTAGTAAACTTTAACATGCCCCATAATGTTTAAAGAACTACAACCATAAGGCCATCTGATTTGACATCATAACTTGACACCCTAGAAAACTTAAACTTGTCATGGCAAAGAGCTTGAAGCTAGCATGGTGGGTAGCAAGGCCATCTTCAACAACTAAACATGTCTTCCCCAGCTAAACCATTCCTTCCTTAGAATTAAACAACAAAACCATAGGACTTTGAGGTAGTTTGCTTATGCAACGTAAATTCCTTATGCAACGTTAGGCCATTGTATAGCTCTGCTATACAATATAAGCTCTAACTTGTCTTAAGATTCTGAGGTTGTCAATATAAGCTCTAACTCAATATAAGCTCTAACTTGTCTTAAGATTCTGAGGTTGTCGTCCATCATGACCTAATCTCTCAAATCTTTCAGGTTATATGTGCGATCGTTTCACACAAATGTAAGCCATAAACAAATAAAATTTATAGTATGAAACACTCAAATAATTTCTCCTCAAAACATAAGCCAAACAAAAGGATAGATTGGGAAGTCACCAAGGTTCTCCTCCGGATCCATGACATCCCCTAGTTCTTCCTCCTTTGGATTCCAAAAACAAAATGCTCTAAATTTGAGTTAATCTCATTTCACACCTCTTTGTCTGATTTTGTTTAAAAGTCCTATCTTTTTGAACTCTTTGAAGATAATATTGCCTGATTTTTATCGAGAGTTTTCTTACGTGACTTCGGTTATCTAAGACGTGACTTCTTATCGAGAGTTTTCTTACGTGACTTCGGTTATCTAAGATGTAATTAACTATAGGGGCTTGCCCTTATAGGAAGCTTGTCTGAACCTAGCTTATAATAAACCCTATTTAATTCTTCATATTAAATAGGGGAAATTTTTGCCAAATAAAATGGTTTCGCAGACCAAACGGATATCATGGAAGCACTCATGAGTTCAATTGGATAATTTTTATCAAGCCTTATCCTCAGGTTCTGTGTTTATCCTTTGGGATAGATATAGGGTTTAGGGTATAGGGCTCTTTCATTTAAACTATGAAAAATATGGAGTCAGTTTGATTTCATATTCTTCTAAACAATATATACATATGTAAATTAAATGTCCTTCCAAAGCGGGCGACAGGATTTTGATTCTGGTGACCGACAGCTTCTTATGGGCAACTCTACAACAAAAATAGTGCTGACATGCTTGAAAAAAATTTACTTTCGCAAAAAAATAGAGTCAATGGGAAGTATCTTAAGCAAGAATTGGTTTTTAGGTGGAGATTTCAATATGATAATGAAACCAATGGAAAGAAAAGGAAAGGGCAGAGTGGAGCCGACTCTTATAAATCATTTTTCTAACTCTTTATCTAATGCAGGTCTATATGATTTGGGCTATACTGCTTCTCCTTACACTTAGAGGAGGGGTTTTCTTTATCAAAGAATGGTTTTTTTCAGGACTTGATCGTTTCTTGACTAATTCGACTTTCATAAGTTATTTTCCTATTGTGAAGGTGCAACATTTGAGCCATGTCACTTCTGATCACAATCCCATACTGCTCACTTTGGCTTTCACTGTTAAGCCGGCCATTTCTAGGTTCAGATTCATTAATGTTTGGACTTCACATGCTACTTTTTCTTGATTTGGTGAAACAAGCTTTGAATTTTGATGGTGTTGGTTCTCCTTGGATTGTCTTGTGGCAATTGTATAAAAAAGTGGTTGCACACCTAATTAAAATGAATTACCAAGTCTTTGTCAATGTTCATAAAAAAGTTAAGAATGCTCAAAAAATTTTTGATTCTTTGGAAGCTTAAATTGATGCTTCTCCTCATTTGATGGAAAATGTTGCTCAAGCCCATTTAGATCTATTGGAAGCTATTGCATTAGAGGAAAACTTGCTAAAGCAGAAAGATAATGACTCTTCCTTTGTTGATGGGGATAGAAACACTAAATATTTTCATGCTACTATTAAGCATAGAAGAAATATCAATAGCATCTTAAAGATTAAAAAAGCTGATGGTAGCATTTTAACTGATTAAAAAGAGATTGGTGATAGTGTTGTTAGCTTCTACATTGAACTATTTCACACTTCTACTCACACTACATCTGTTGATCCTACTTATTTTAAGAATGACTATGACTACGCTAATAATCTTAATTTGGTCTATCCTTCAGATGACAGGAAATCTTGAATGCCTTCAAATATATTTTACCTAATAAAGCCCCGGGCCCTAATGGCTTTTCTTCTGCTTTTTATATTTATTCTTGGGAGGTTATAAAGAAGGATGTTATTATTGCTATTTAAAGTTTTTTCCTTGAAAACAATCCTGAAAAATATTTCACCTCGGCTCTTATTATTCTTATTCCTAAAGGTAATGATAAGATCACTTGGGATAATTTTAGGCCTCTTTCTCTCACCATGGTGATATCTAAAGTCATGAGCAAGATAATTGTAAGCAAATTGTGATTGCAGCCCCATCTTAATCACATCATTGTTGAACAGCAGTCCGCCTTAATAAAAGACAAGGATATTACTGACAATATTCTTCTAGCCCAAGAAATGATCGTGGAACTGGATAAAAAGTGCAGAGGGGGCAACATGGTCCTCAAGCTTGACATCAAGAAAGCTTCCGACACTATTAGTTGGGACTTTATTTTAAATATTCTGCAACCCAAAAGTTTTAAATAGGATTTTTGCTCTCTCATACACAAATGGTTATCGAATAATAGCTATAGTGTGATGGTCAATGGAGAAGCTCGTGGTTTTTTTCTGCTGGAAGGGGCATAAAGTAGGGAGACCCTCTTTCTCCCACAATTTTCATAATTACATTTGATTATCTATCCCATCTTATAAACAAGATTTGAACAAGATGCATAATTTTTCAATTCTCTCACAAGTCTAAAATTATTGAGAGCCATCTTGCTTACGATTATTGTATTATTGAGAGCCATCTTGCTTACGCTGATGATGTCATATTATTTTTAAATGCTAGTAAACGTGCTATCTAAGCTACTATGACTATGTTAAAAGACATTCAAAATGCTTTCGGGATGGTTTTCAATTTGGCTAAGTGCTATATGTATCATGGTAAAAGTGCTCCACCTAATACTGCTGCTTGGGCCTCTAATTATACTGGCTGGAAAATAAGCTCCCCATAAAGTACCTTGAGTTCAACATTCTCAGAGGTAGAATTAAGCAAACTCAGATGGATGAGGTGATTGATAAGATTAAACTTAAGATTAATGATTGGAGAAACATTTTCCTTTCTAATGACTGTAGGCTTACTCTATTGAAAAGAGTGTTTTGCACTCTCCCCCTTTACATGATGCAGGTTCTTAAAACAAAAAGAGTACTCAAAGGAGTCTTAAAAATATTTTTAATAACATTTTTTGGAGGGTCACTAGAAATACTAAAAGTTGGACTATGTGGCACTATGCTTGTAAACCTCTTTCTGCTTGTGGGCTTGGTTTCAAAACGTTGCAGCATATTATTGACATAAATATGTGTAAACTCTAGTTTAAATTTTGAAAGGGTGAGTCTCTGTGGGCTAAATTTATGAAACATAAATACTGTAAATCTTCACATCCTTCCACTGTTATTTGGAAAGTAGGAGACTCTAGGCTTTGGAAAATCATTATTGCTTCTCATGAGGTTGCTTGTCATTTCATGTTTTGGGAAATTGGAGATGGTAGTATTTCATTTTGGAAGGATGATTGGGGTCTCTCTACATTTTCTAATTTTCACTCTTAGGATTATGATGTTAATTTACTGGTCTCTGGTTTCTGGACTAAAGGTAAATTGAATCTTAATATGTTAAACTCTTTAACTGGTGAAATTGCTCTTGCATAGCTAGATTTCCTCTTAAATTAAACAATAAAGATCTTCCTTTATGGAAGAATCATACTAGCTCTTTAGTTACTAAATAACTTTGTTCTAATCTTTATCCTTTCAATCCATGGAAATGGCATGTTCACATTTGGCATAAACTTATTTCTCCTTCTATATCATTTTTCCTTTGGTGATACTTTCACAAGTTACTTCCTCTTGATGATATTATGAAGTTAAAAGGGCTGAAACTTGCCCCCTAATGTTACAACTGCAAAAAAGATGCTGAATCTTTGAATCATTTGTTCTTTGAGTGTCTTTTTGCTAAAGAGGTCTGGAATCGTATTGGATGTTATTTTGGGATCCATTTGCCTACTAATCTGAATTTTAAATCTGCTACTGAGACTTGGAAGGGTTTTGATCCCTCCTTCAAAAATCAATTTTGTTTTCCTGTTATTGTTTTATGATTCATTTGGATGGCAAGACACAGTCATAAATATGAAAATACTAGTCACAACCCCTCTACCACTACCATCTTTGCGGTTTCTTATGTCAAAAAGGCATGAAAATCCTCCTTTAATGCCTCTCCAACTACTAGGGATAAGAGTAGGAAACCCATTTTGATCAAATGGGCACCACCCACACATGGTTAGTATAAGATTAATGTTTATGGGAGCTTTTCTAATGTTTATAAGGGTATGGGAGGGATTTTAAGAGATGCCTATGGGAAATGTATAGCTTAATTTGTGTTACCTTGTATTGCTAACTCTGCACTTGAGCCTGAAACTGCTCTGTTCTTGCTGCTCTTCACTTGCTTACATCTTTAAATTTAAAGGGTATTGTGGTGGAGACTGATTCAGAACTTTTGTTTAACTTTCTTTTATCTAAGACTAATCCTCTGTAGTATGTCAATGCCTTGCTGAGCAGAATCAAATTAACTATTGAGAGGTATCAACTGAATCTTATTTTTTACTTTTACTTATAGAGAATGGAATAAATCTGTGAATTGGTTGGCCAAATGGAGATTGCAAAATATTGTTCTTGGAAACACTCCTCCCTCTTTCTTTCATAAACTTATTAAAAATGATTCAGAGGTTCCTTTGGTTCAATTTTGAGAAGCTAGTCCTATTATTGGACTCATTTGAGGATATTTTGGGTCTGGCTTTTGTTTCTCAGGTTATGGATCTCAAAATTCTATTGGGCCTTCTCGTTTGGGTTTTAAAGTTGGAAGGTGTTTTATTTTTACTTAGGATTAAGATTATGGGAGCCTGGCACTAGTATTATCTGATTTAAAGTTGGAAGGACATTGGCTTCTCGGTTTTGTGCCTATAAGGAAGAACCCCATTGTCTCTATTAGCTAGTTTGGACCTTTTAGTCATACTTTTGGCTATCTTTTTTTATTACACACTATCAAGTATGTGCTCACTGGTTATATTTTGGAGCTTGGTATGATTGTTGTTGGCTGCACCAATAGTTTACTTTATGTGGGATGTATTTTTTGGGCTCACAGGTAGGACTACTACATATTTTCTCTATGGGGACTATGCTCCATATGTTGGGTTATGAATTTGGTAAATGCAGCAAAATTCATCCTAATAAGCTATATTATGAACAGATTTGAATGTAAAGATTGCTTTACCCTTGCGGTGTTAATTGGGGCTTTGAGATTATGGCCACAGATTGCCATTACTTATTGCGGTGGCTCTTAGCACTACATATTATTTATATTATTTACTTTAATTTACATAGAAATTAATAGTCTTATCCTTTCATACCAAATATCTTTAATATTAGAATTGACCTTCGTTATTAAAAACTTTTACCAAAAGTTATCGTAATATTTATAAACAAAAATATAGTCACTTAAAGTTATACTGTAATATCCAAGGTCATGTTAAATTAATTTTAAAAATATAGTTAATTGAGGACAAACAAAATTTAGTTTACTTCTTTTTAAAACAAATTTTTCTTTTTCCACAAACTTGAATTTCCACAAACTTAAATTTTTAAATATTTTACACTTAAGTCCATAAAATGTAGCAGGAATAAAAAGTAAAAGTTGAATCTACTAACTACTACAACATCCTATCAAATTCATATGTGTGTATAATCAGGATTGAATGATTGTAGGAGAAAGTAAATCTAGCCTAAACATGCTTTCAATAATATTAAACTAAAAGGAAGTATAATAAATAACTTGTATAATAACTTTAAAATTTAATTTTCTTCCTAACCTCAAACATGATTTTAAACATGTATAATATTCAATACAGAAAATATAAGCAGAAGAAAAACAGTTCAAAAATTCTATCTATCACAAACATCTGCAAGATTTCATCAGGACAGAACAATATGCAATCGAAAGTAAGTCTGAGCTAAAACATGCTCGATAAAACAGAAGGAAAGGTGTAACAAACAGAATATGTATCAACATAGAAATATATACATTTATGTGTTCTGCACATCTTTATATTATTGTAACACAAACACAAACACACATGATAAATGAGGTTGATTCTTCCATTAATTAATTTCATCTCACAAACTTACTTCCAATGTATAACGGAATCACTACACAATATATTGGGTACTTATAAATGATTTTATTGATTATAAACCCAAAGATAAGATTATCTCTGATATATTGGTTCTCGAGCACCAACCTCACACATCACCTTATTCTAATAATGAAGAACCTCTAGTAGTTATAAGGATAAAGTAAATTCCTCCACATGTTACTCATCAAATAGGATAGCTACTCCTATACAATGAAAACAAAGTTAGAGAAAAGAAGTAACAAAATTGAGATGGACTCATTGCTGTTAAAATTAATGATGTCTCTTGTAAAACTTAAGTTTGAGTGAGACCTAAGTTGTAGTGGACTCAATAATCCAACTACGACAAGAGAATATATAAGTATAGCCATAATAAGAAGTTAAGGAATCACCTCCCTCATGACACACAAAAATTAAATCAAACCACTAACAATCCAAACATTCACCAATCATCAATAAAACTGATCAATCCACACTAAAGCAAAAATAATACAACACTAAAAATCATAACTCTCAAGCACGCTAAATCAAACCACACTGATAACTTTGGTTTGTCACCCATAAAGTGCTTTATCTAAAGTCGCCAGCTGATACACTTAATGTATATAGTGTTTTTAGACACATTTTTATACATATTTTTGAGACATTACACTTTAATGGAAGGTAGTTGTGTGTTTTTCTTTCAGGTACCTGTAAAAAGGTGAAAAATGCTTAAAGAAGTGAAAAGGGATCAAATTTTGAGCAAATGTGAAAAAGGATCAAAAAAAAGTGAAAAAGGATCAAATTTAGAGCAAAAAGGTGAAAATTGTGCTTAAGTGTTTTGGCGCCTAAGGGCCATATCCGGCGCTTAAGCTCCGGTGAAACAGAGAAGGCTGAGCCTAACCGCCAGAGGCCCCGTGCTTAAGCGCCAGAGGTAGTTATGTGATGGTTTACTTCATTTTGCTGAATTTTGAAGAATTTACTTCATTTTGCTGAATTTTGAAGGAGTATTTGAGGCACCTATTGGCTAAAGAGGGTGGTTATGACCACTAGAAACAAAAATATTGTTAAAAGATTTATGAAATGAGGCATCCTTTGGAGAATACATAGATTTGGGGAAGAGTTATTAAAGCACCTCTTGGAGATTTATAAAAGAGGGAAGTCGAGACTTTTTAAAGTGTGCTTAAAAGTTCTAAAAAGTATTTTGAGATAAGCTTTTATCTTTTGTTTTGAACTACTTTTTATTTTAATCAAGACTTGTTGTTGGTTTTACAATAATTTCTACTTTTAAACTAAAGTGTGGTTCTATTTTCTTCATGAATTCTGAGTAGTTTTCCTTATCTTTCTTCTTAATGTACTTAAAGTTTGGAGGGAAGTTGTGGAGAGTATTGATCTTTTATGTTGGAAGAAGTTGTGATAATTTAAATCCATGTACTTCATTTACTTCTTGATTTGGCATGTCCATATGTTAAAATTTGTTGTGAGAACATGTAAGAACCGGGCTGGTATTGTCTCAGTCAACAATTGGAAAGAACCACATGAGGTTGTATGAATGAGAATGTAATTCATATGATTGAATGCAAATAAATAAGGAAATAAACTTTGAAGGGTGTAGAATTAGAGGACTTTAACGTGACATATTAAAGCTCCCAACCTGGTTTATTGTTCTAGGTTCTGATACAAGATGTTAGCTCAGGTGGACGGAATCGAGGGAACTCTAAAGAGAGAGCTGGTATCTTCTTTGCCTACCCAGTCTTCAGAATTATTAAAACTTTAAATTAACCTATGTTCTTTATATCATCTCTAGTAAGAGTAAAGAATATTATTGTTCATATTTGGAACAACACAATTTGCATACTTCCAGAATAGAATTCCTATACTTATTACCAATTCATGATAAGGAGAAAGATATTTTCATATAAAGTGTTTTTCTTTTACATAAACGGAAGTTATCTTTAGAAGTTTTATTGTTTGTCAAATTATCAAAAATACCAAGAAGAAATGAATCTTACTTATTGAGAAAATATCTATAATTTAAGTAATTGTCTTTTTAAAAATAAAAATTTTGTGGATATCGCATAGTTCCTTGTGGGTTCGATATTCATGTCTTAATCAAAAAGTCTTATATTACTTGATAACTATAAGTATACTTACGTAGCATCCCAATATATATAAATAAAAAAGTAAAATTTTTATTTTCTCTAGGATCAAGTTTTTGGTTCTATTTTAAAGTAAGATATCATAAGTGAAAAATATCATCAAAGTCACTATTATACTATTGCATATAGACAGTCGGGATTACCAGCCCGACAAAGGATTCCACTTGGATTAAATGAAAGATCGTTTTACCTCAAACCCTGTATCTATCCCAAAGGATAAACACAAGATTTGAAGATGAGGCTTGATCAAATAAACTAAGGAATATATGACATAGGTTTGGTCTGCGAAACCTTTATATATTTGCCGACAATTTCCCCTATTTAATATAAAAAATTAAATAGAGTTTATATTAAACAGGGTTCGGACATGCTTCCTATAAGGGAAAGGCCCTATAGTTAATTACATCTTAAATGACCAAAGTCACCTAAGAAGACTCTCGATAAAAATCAGTAAATGTTATCTTCAAGGAATTTCAAAGGGTAAGACTCTTCAATGAGATTGGACGAAGAGGTGTGAAAGGGGATTTGTTCAAATTTGAAACATTTTGTTGTAGAATCCAAAGGAGGAAGAACTAGGGGCATTAGGGGATATCATGAATCTTGAGGAGAACCTTGGTGACTTCCCAAGCTATCCTATGGTTCAAATTTAAGTGTTTCATCTTGCTAAGTGTTTCATCTTGCCAATTTTATTAATTAGGGCTTACATTCGTGTAAAATGATCACACAAATAGTCTGGAAGATGTAAGGATTTAGCTCGTGACAAACGACAACCTTGGAATCCTAAGACGAGTTAGGGCTTATATTGTATAATAAGGCTATACAAATGCCTAAAGATAAGGTGAGGATTTACTTTGCAGAAGCAAGCAACCTCGTAGTCCTATGGCTTTGTTGTTTAAGTCTAAGGAAGGAAGATTGGTTTAGCTGGGGAAGACAGGTTTTGATGTTTAAGATGGTCGTGCTGCCCACCATGCCAGCTCCAAGCTCTATGCGGCGACGAGTTTGAGTTTTCTAGTGTGTTAAGTTATGATGTCAAATCAGGGGGCCCTATGATTGAAGTCCTTTAAATTTTATGGGGGGTATGTTAAAGTTGATTAGATCGACACCGGTTAGGATCCTATGATTCCCTCATTCTGGCATCACTATTTTCTATTGGATTCACATAGTCCAAATGAACTTACTAAACTCAACTTAATGAGTTCCATAATTTCATTTAGACCGCGGGAAACCTCGTTAGCAATCGTAGGTTACCTCCTCTGAGGAATTCCCCATCATCTAATAGAGACATCTTAATTTAGTTGAAGTTGCAGTTTTGTGTGATGTTTGTGATTAAATTTTGAGTTGTCTTATATTTTGAATGTTGTGGCGGTGAATTTTATCTTGGTTGATTTTAGTTTTGGTTTTGGTTTTAGTTTTGTCATGCAGGGTAACATAATGTAAGAAAGTATAAAAGTACATTATGAAAGTACAAGAAAGACGACGCTGAAAACTGTAAAAGTTTACCTGGCGAGTCTTCTCATTCTACCACCTGATTCTACCACCTGAAACACCACCTGAAACTTCAAAAGGCATGTTAAGGCAGTTCATGTAGAGGCAGAAAAAGTGAGGTTTTGGCACTTTTCCTAATCCTATGTTATATCTTGGTGGGTTCTTAGGATTTTAATTAAGGATAGTTTTATTAAGCGAAGCATACTAAGCTTAGTAGCTCTACAAGGTATCCAACAGGTTAAGAGGAAGAAGCAGGTCCATGCTTCCCTCTTATCACCTGGTGAAAAGCCTCGAGTTCATTTAAGCTTATTATGCTGCTTAATAATATATCTTGAAAACACTCTAATACTCAATGAACATTGATGTCTCAATTATCCCTAAGAATAGGTTAATTATCACTTGTGATTCAATTTAAAAATTAAGTGGGTGAAGACCCTTAAAGGGGAAGTTAGGGTTGTTGGAACACTTAGCCAAATTTTAACCCTAATTGGGCTTGTAGTGTTTGAAAGATGTTTTAATTTTCAATGATATTACTTTTCTAATCCTCATTTAAATGGAACTTTGTTTAGCCTAAGTCACTACTAAGCCCTTAAGACCTTTGTGAGTGTCTTAATTAACTTTGAAAAGTTTAAGCTTTAGGTGGTCATAATTCATGATTTGAATTTTATTTGAAAATCAAAATAGGGGTATTAAATTGATGAGTTATTAACACCCAAAATCATACCCCCTAAGTCCTAGGTTCATTTTATTTTAATAAACTTCCAAATTTTAATAATTTAGAAATTTAACATGACCTAGGATATTAAGATTTAACTTTAAATGACTATACTTATGTTTATAAAAATTGTGGTAAATTTAGGTAATAAGTTTTTTTTTTAATAATGAAGGTCAATTTTAAAGTTAAAGATATTTGTTATGGTAGTATACGACTATGTTTTTCTATTTAAATTAAAGAAAACTATATTTTTAAAGTTTTAAGAATTATAGAGTTACATGCAAGAGGGAAGGAATGAGACTTTATAAAAAATAATAAACTAATATGAATTTATAAAGTGAAAAAAGGTACAGAGTTTTGACTTTAAGAAGAGGATAGTGAAGTTCAAAATTATTAAAGGCTAACGAGATATAGTAATCCTCACTTAAAAAAGAAAAAGAAAAAGAAATGAAAGGATTGAAAAATATCCTAAAGGAAAAAAAGAAAAGAAAAAAAAAGAAAAAGAAAGAAAAAAATAGAAAAATAAGTGAGGAGAAGCTTGAGGAGATGCCTAATCAAAAATTGGCATGTATCAACTTAAGGAAGGAGCTTTATTACATTTTCTAAACTTGTATTGGATTATTAGTAGCATTCCTAATAAATCTTTCATGATTTTTTTTTCATATGAATGTTCTAAATATCCTTAATATGACAAATTGCAATTCTTCTTGAAATGAATAGAGATTAAAAAATCTTAAATTTGATTACTAAGTATTCCTAGAATTGAACTTTGAATTAAGTTTTTTTTTAAAGAGCATAAATTGGCTCTCATTTTATTAACACAAAAAAAAATAACAAAACCAAGAAAGATGTCCTAACTCACACACCCTACAAAACACCAATAAAAAAGGACCTCTTTTCAGAAAAGAAAAATAAAATACACCCACCAACTAAAATACAAAACACCAAAAAAAAGAAAAAAAAAATAAACCAAAAAATAATTAAGAAACATCCAAAAAAGCATGCTGAACCAAAACAGTAGGAATAGTTTTTGGAAATCACAGCATAATTCAAATTAGATCCAAGCTTAGCTACCCAATGAGCCACCAAGTTCCCTTCTCTCGGAGTTTGAATCTAAGTTATTAAAGGCTTTTTATTAAATTTTGATATTCTATTTCTTAAAATAAAGTGTAGAATTTATAAGTTAATCTCTATCCTAATTCATATGCTTTTATATAATAAAAGTGTCACTTGAGGACAAGTAACATTTAAGTTTGGGGAATTTTGATACACAAAAAATAATACTGTTATAAGTACCTATTTTTGCTTATTTTTTGTGATATTTCACTTCAAAGAAGGGAATTTTGTGTTTCTGTTGTAGTTATATCATTTTTAGGCATTTGGAGCAAAATGACAAAAAGGATGAAATTTGGAGCCAAAACAGCGAGATGAAATTTGGAGCCAAAACAGGATGAAATTTGGAGCCAAAACAGCGAATTTCGGGATTCGGGCGCATGATGCACCAGATCAGCACATAATGTGTCACAATCCAGAGAACTGGTGCATGATGCGCCAGGGACAACTTTTTCAAATTAAGGTAGTTCGAGATAAATTTTGCATGAATTTTCAAAGGGACATTTGTTCTACAAACCTCTTGGAATAATTCAATGCGTCTAGACACTTTGGAAGGTTCTTTTATGAAGGGATATGACTCTTGGATAAAATGACACATCTTTTGAATTCAAAAGAGTTGACTTTTTGAGGGAATTTTTGAGGGAATTTTAAATTCTTTTCAAAATGAGGCAGCTTAAAATAAAAGAAGAAGACTTGAAGAGTTGAAGCGTGTGTGGTGTGAGAGAAAGGGGGCGTGAGTTAGAGATAGAGAGAGAAGAGGAGATTTTCTTCTAGGGTTGTCAGAAGAGAGGGAAGGTGAGAGATTTCTTCTTCATTACACTTCTATAAGAGAATTGGGAGTGATTTTAAAGAGAGAAAGGTTCGGAGAGAACTTCTATGGATTTGCTTGGGAAGGATTGTGAGATAAGTTGTATTTTTATTTCTTTTGTTTTGTAAACTTATATTTATATATGAAATCTATGTTTTATTGTATCCTTCTCATGAATTCTTAGTAGTCTTCTTTATGATTCTCCTGAATTTGAGATATGGTATTGTGAAGAATAGATTTTGTTTTCTACGGTTTTAAATGATAATAATTTCTGATTATTTGAACTCCGATCTTCATTTACTTTTTGATCTGGCCAATTGAAATATTAAAACTTGTTGAGAGACATATTTTCTTAAATGAGATATGATTTTTACAACATAGGGAGAATCACATTTGATTTCATAGGAGAGTATGTCATTTATGGAATTGGGTACAAATAAACAGGGAAATATAATTTATTGGATGCAGAATTGGAGATTTTAGGGAGACTGATTAAAATCTCCAATTTGGTCCAGTTGATTGGAAACTAATACAAGATTGTTAGCCCTTAGGGGAGGGAGTAGTGGGAGCTCTAGAGTGGTAGCCGG
>NW_018246277.1:17296-20133 GCF_001263595.1 Phalaenopsis equestris
CTTCCAGCCTAACCACAAAATTAGGGACCAAACTCTGGATTTGTCAATGTTCTTTATAGCACTTGGAAGAGGGTAAAGTATAGGATTGCTTCCATTTGGCACAAAATAGTTTTTATATATATTTTTAAATGATTTCAATTTCTTCACAATCTATATACTTGTTGTAAAGGGGAATGATGCTTTTGTTAAATTTGAACTTTCCTTCACAACAAAAACTTAGGTTATTTTTGTAATTTTTACTTTTGAAAGTTTAGTATTTAGTTTAGTTTAACTTCTGTAGTCTTACATCTATATTTTCATTAGCATTCACTTGAGTAATTAATTTTCAAACTTCACACTTTACTTTTACTTTTGTTTTTGTTTTTGTTATAAAATAATTTTCATAATTTACTTTAGGATTTTCCAACTTCCCAATGGGATCGATATCTAGGACTCCATTAGAGCCCTTTATTACTTGAGCGATATGTATACTTTATACTTTCGTTGATATTAAAGGGGATTTGGTAGTTTAAATAGAGTTTTAATAGATAAATTATTTACATAAATAGTATTTTGTTGTTGGCGCTATTTTGTGTTGGTGGGGAGTTGCTCGTAAGAAGTCGTCGATCACCAGAATTGAAATCCCGTCGCACACTTCAAAAGAATGTTTAATTTACATATAAATTAAGTTTTAGAAAAATATGAAATCAAGCTGACCCCATATTTTTCATAGTTTAAATGAAAGAGCACTGTACCTCAAATCCTGTATCTATCCCGAAAGATAAACACAAGACTTGAGGATGAGGCTCGATCAAATAAACTAAGGAATATATGACATCAATTTGGTCTACGAAACCTTTATATTTGCCAACAAGTTTCCCTATTTAATTTAAAGAATTAAATAGCGTTTATACGAAGCTGGGTTCGAACAAGCTTCCTATAAGGGCAAGCCCCTATAATTAATTACATCTTAAATGACAAAAGTCATATAAGAAGACTTCCGATAAAAATCAAGAAATATTATCTTCAAGGAGTTTCAATGGGAACGACTCTTCAATGAGACTCTTCAATGAGATCGAATGCAGAGCTATGGAAGGGGATTGGTTCAAATTTGGAACATTTTGTTGTAGAACCCAAAGGAGGAAGAACTAGGGGATGTCATGGATCCAGAGGAGAACCTCGGCGACTTCCCAAGCTATCCTAATGTTTGGCTTCAATTTTGAGGATAAATATTTAGTTGTTTCATCCTGCCAATTTAATTAGTTAGGACTTATATTCGTGTGAAACTATCAAACAAATAGCCTGAAATATGTGAGGATTTAGGTCGTGACAAACGACAACCTCAGAATCCAAAGACGAGTTAGGGCTTATATTATATAGCAGGGCTGTACAAAAGCCTAAAGATAATGTGAGGATTTACGTTGCATAAGCAAGCAACCTCAAAGTTCTATGGCTTTGTTGTTTAAGTTTAAAGAAGGAAGATTGGTTTGGCTGGGGAAGACATGTTTTGCTGTTGAAGATGACCGTGCTGCCCACCATGCTAGCTCCCTATGGTTGAAGTTCGTTAAATTTTATGGAAGCATGTTAAAGTTGATTAGAGTGACATCGGTTAGGATCATACAGTTCCCTCATTCTGGCACCACTATTTTCTATTGGATTCACTTAGTTAAAATGAACTTACTAAACTCAACTTAATGAGTTCAATAATTTCATTTAGACCGTAGGAAGCCTCATTAGCAACCGTAGGTTACCTCCTCCGAGGAATTCCCGATTATCCGATAGAGACATCTTAATTTAGTTACAATTATAGTTTTGTATGATGTTTGCAATTAAATTTTGAGTTCTTTTATATTTTGAATGTTGTGGCGGTGAATTTTATCTTGGTTGATTTTAGTTTTAGTTTTGGTTTTGGTTTCGGTTTTGTGGCTATCCTGATAGTTTTTGTTTTCATGTAAGGTGACATCATTGTTTAGCATGCAAATTTAGCGCGTATAAAAGTACAGTATGAAAGTACAAGAAAGATAACGCTAAAAACTGTAAAAGCGTACCTAGCGAGTCTTCTCGTTCCACCACCTGAAACTTAAAATGCATGTTAAGGCATTTATTTAGAGCAGGAAAAGTAAAGTTTTGGAAGTTTTCCTAACTCTATGCCATATCTTGGTGGGTCCCTAGGAGGTTAATTAGGGATGATTTTATTAAGCAAAACTTATTAAGTTTAATAGATCTTTGAGGTATCCAACAGATCTAGATATAGGAGCAGGTCCATGCTACTCTCTCACTGCCTGGTGGAAAATCCCTAGTTATCCTAAACTTATTATTTTGCTTAATAATTCATCCTATACAACACCATGAGGCTCAATAAATATTGATGTCTCAATTATCCCTAAGAATAGGGTAATTATCACTTATGATTCAATTTAATAATTATGTGGGTGAAGACCCTTAAAGAGGCAAGTTAGTGTTGTTGGAACACTTAGCCAAATTTTAACCCTAATTGGGCTTTTAGTGTTTGAAAGATGTTTTAATTTTTAATGATATTTACTTTTCTAATCCTCATTTAAATGAAACTTGATTTAGCCTAGGTCACTACTAAGCCCTTAAGACCTAGGTGAGTGTCTTAATTAGCTTTGAAAAGATCAAGCCTTAGGTGATCATGATTCATGATTTGGATTTTATTTGAACTTCAAAATAGGAGTATTAAATTGATTAGTCATTAACCTCAAAAGTAATATCCTTAAGTCCTAGATTCATTTTATTTTAATAAACTTCCAAATTTTAATAATTTAGAAATTTATTAACTTATCTTTTTCAATTAAGGAAGTGAGATTGGTTTCTACCATTGGTTTCTACCAATTAAC
>NW_018246277.1:20234-33891 GCF_001263595.1 Phalaenopsis equestris
TAATTAAGGCTAAATTTCCAAAATTACACATTTGCCTATGAGGCTCTATCACTTCATAATCTGTCAAATTCAATTCAAATGAATTTTAATTTTTTATCCTACCTCATTCATGGGTCAGTTAAGACATCAGAAGAGAAAATGTGATTTTTCAAAATTTAATTTAATTTATATAATTATTTTCAGGCATTTATATAATTATTTTCATGCAAAATATAGGATTTTTCAAAGAAAGTTTCTAACTTGACCAAGGTAACTCCTAATCCCTTAAATTTTTTACTATTGGTAAATTTAGACCAGAGAAGTCGTTGGACCAAATTTCATGATTTTTTGAATCTTGTGTGAATTTTAAGAATTATTTTAAATTTTGGGGTATTTATTAAGTATAAAATATTTTAAATGGAGAAAATTAAGTTTTATATTCTTGAAAAGTCTCGCTGAGGTTAAAAAACTCAAAGAAGAAAATTTTATATTTTTATAAATTTTATTTGTTTTATTGGAGTTATTTTAATGGAAACTCATTTTTAGCTTTTAAAAATCATTTTTAAGCTTTAAAATTCAATATCTTTATTTATAAAATCAGTAAAAATATTTTGATTGTTCCTAAGTGCTTAGGAAGCAGTTTAGAATATTTCCATGAGTTTTATTATTTTTGTGATTTTTAGGGATTTTTAATTATTTAAATATTTAAAAAAAAGACTTGAAAATGAAATTTTTATTTTAATTTCAAATTTATTTTTAGAAAATTCCTTTGGTAACAGAGAACTCCAAAAACCAGTTTTTATAATTTTTTGAGTTATATTTTAAATATTAAAAATCATTTTAGTACCAAAAATATCATTTAACTTAAAAAATTAATTTAAGTTATTAAATGAACTCCAATTGTTTTGAAATTTTTATGGGGAGTTCTTCGAGTCTCGAACAATAGTGGAGATCAAAAGTTAAATCATTTTGATGTTTGTATTTTCTAAAATTAATTATCTTTGTGTTTTAGGGTTCATGCTAATTAGGTGCATTCTTAATGACTTAACCCATGAAATATTTTACAAAGTGCTCCCTGGTCATCATAAACCTTCCAAAATTTCCTTAGATTTTTCTTAAGTAACATGCTAATTTCCATGATTATTTTAAGCAAATAATGCACTTAAACTTGAAAAATGTGATTGTGCACCTAAACTTAAAAAAAATGCATCGATGTTTAGAGGGTCTCCTTTGATTTTGGAAAAATTAGAGAATGTTTCCTTGACATAGGCTACAACATGCCAAAATTTCAAGCCAAGGGGATGTGTCAATATGCATGGAGAATCAAATGATTCAAAACAGTGTTTAATTAATTAAAAATAAAATATGCATCAATTGGTCTTGAAATTTATTCCACATTGTTCTCCTCTGTTCACTGAGCAAGAAGATATTTTTATTTTATTTTTGTGATTTTTCTACACAAAGTTATGGATTTTTGAAGTTAAGAGAGTTTAAATAAATATAAAAAGCCATATTTTTCTACTTATCCATGCAGCGCTTCGTCATCCTACGGCGGCTCTAAAACTCCACGCGACGCACTCTCATTTGAAGTCGCCGTCCACGTAGCATCCACGCGTCCCGCTGTTTGTATAAAGAAGCACTGTCCGGCTTCATCTTGGTCATCCATTTGATACACGCGCGATCGGACGACGCGTGGTCATCATCCCCCATAGCTTAGGCCGAGAACCGTCCACCTTTGAGGCTAGGGATCTCTCTCTCATCTCTTAACCAAATTAAGTGAAACTTTTTTTTTTAAATTGCTCGTCTAAGTGAGACGAACACATCCATACGGTTAATGTGTCATGAAATCAAGCCTAAGCAAATGGAGAATCAAAATAGGCTCGGAAGGAGGAGAAGTTTTATACCTTTGCTCTGAGAAGGAAAGCTTCAATCAGAGGTGCTCGGCACATTTGTTGGACCTCAAGGAGGCTAGGTATTAAGCGTCTTACTGTAGTATAAGGCCTAGGTGTGATTTTGATCAAGACTGATTTTGGGTGTTGATTGAAGTCTGAAGTCTATACTAGGGGCCAAGACTGATTTTGGGTGTTGATTGAAGTCTATACTAGGGGCTCTGTGGAAGGGGAAATTGATGGGGCTTTTTCCTCTTTCACTATTGTGAAGGTGTGGTGAATTTAATTTAAGTTTGGTGGACTGTGGAAATGTATTGGGCTCCGTCCTTATTTCTCGCAAGGTTTCGAGCCCAAAATTGAACTCCGGCAAGGGTACTCAGGGCAATGTGGTGGTTGGGTTGCACTGATTAGGTCTCAAAGAGGCTCTGTGTGTGATTTCAGGGACTCTCTCCAAGAGATTTTCAGCACTTGGTTTAATGGCCGTGGAAGTGGCCTTTTATAAAAAATGGGGTTATGGTGGCTATCATGGCCAATTAGGAGGTGTAATGTGGTGCTTAGGTGGAGGGCTGAGGAGCACTACAACTCAATTTGGCTGAGCTGGCCTCTAAGCTTTATTTGGGTGAAGTCGCATGGGGATGGCTCTTGGTTTTGATCTTTTCTGACCACTAGGCTGGTCGGCCGGTCAGAGGGAGGTTGCTAGGTGCTCAGGGCATCCAGAGGAATTCATCACAACAATTTAATGCAAATGTGTTTTGATTTGGCAAGGATATCTTAAGCATGTGTATTTTTAGGAATAGGAATAAGATTTAGGAATAAGATCCCTTAATTTTGGGGACCTTTGGTCCATGGCTTAGTTTAGGTGGTTAGAGCTATTTTTCCTCAGCCTTAGGGGTCAACTAATGGCTGGGGTGGAGTTAATTTGGTTGCTTTAGGGTGGTTAGGTCACATTTAGTGCATGGGTCCAAGTAGGTGCAAATGACCAAATCTTGGGTTTGGTCTAGGTTAGGCATGTCAATTGGCCCAAATAAATATTTCTTTGGTGTATATTATCATAAGGAACAACTTTTGTGAAGGATGGAAGTGGTTTTGAGCTCAATTGGAGGGTCAATTTGAGGGAATTTTGAATTTTAGTCAATTTTGTCATGTTGGGATAGGCTTGGGTATAGCTTGGTTAGCCTTGGGCTAAGTCCAAATTGATTATTGTAAATGGTCAATAGGTATCCCATGAAGAGCTTTCAACATGAATTGGATGCCAATTTGGAGGTTGAGGATATCAATTGGGTGAAATTTGGGGACTTAGCCAATTTGGGGCAAAATTTGGGAATTTTAAATTTAAGCCAAAATCAAATGGATTTGAGTCTTCACCAAAGCCAATTGATGGTTGATTTTGATGTATAAGAATGTTATAAAGACTTTTCAACATTAATTGGGGCCAATTTACTATGATATGGGTTCAATTTGGTGGGATTAACTCATGTGACCAAAATTGGGGGTTTAACCTATACCAAAATTGGGCTCAAATAATGGGCCAATTAAGCTTGGATTTGGTCTACTTTGGCCATATTAAAAGTTAATTTGAGTTTAGGATTTGAATTTGGGTCAATTAAGATCAAATTGATGGACATTTGAGTTGAATTTGGGGAAATTTGGGCCCTTAAAGTCAAATTTATGGGTTTTGGCTAAAGATTGTCAAATTGGACAAATTTGGTCATGTGGTAGTTAATAAAAATGAAATTAGGATTATTTGGGATTTATTGAGATTTTTTTGGGAATTTTTGGAATTTTTGGAATTGGGAATTTTGGAGGGGTATTTTGGTAATTTGTCCATCTTTGGAGATTTTGGGTAATTTGAGTGTTTGGAGGTTTTCAAAAGGTTTGAAATGAATTTTGTTTGGGTAATTTGTTTTGGGTAATTTGAGTGTTTGGAGGTTTTCAAAAGGTTTGAAATGAATTTTGATCAAATTTGTGTATTTTATGCAAACTTGGGAATTTTGGCAAAGTTTAAGGTTTCAAGGGTGTTTAGGTAATTTGGGGGTGTTTAGGGGCAAAAGGCCAAGATAGGTATTTTTGATAGGATTGGGTATAATCACCCTAAATGAGCCATGGACCAAAGGAAATCTCATTTTGGGTCCTCTATGTACTGGTCTTAGTTAACTCATAGCCCTAGGGCTGGTAGGTATAGGAGACCATCTACATGATTATCCCAAAAAGATCAAGGGACCTAGGCTTGAAATTTGAGTTTAGGGTTGTGAGTGATTGTGAGAGTAGATGAGTTTAGTGAGTTCCTTAGCTCCATACCAACACCCAGGTTCAACCTTAAAATCCAGTGGTCCTAAGGGTGACTCATCTTGAGTTTCTCTTATAGTGACCCCACCTACTAAATATTTAGAGGTTAAGATCAATATGTGGAACTTCAATTTGAGTAAAGAAGATGGAAGAATTTCTAGTGGTGAGGGTTCCATGTCTAGTTTTCTAAGAATAGTCAATAGGAAAATCCTATGGCTAGACCTTAGGCTACTAAAGAGGAAAATCTAAACCTCAACCAAAAGTGAGGTCAACAATTGCATATTTATTATATATATGTCATGTGTAATTTTGTAATATTAAAAAATATTTACAAAATTGTTACACCAAATTGCCTACCCATCAATACACTACCTTTCCTTACATGGTACACATCATCAACTTATTTTTCCTGAATGCAAGAGAATCCTTGGATGAAAAAATATTTAGGTAGGATAAGCAGGTTGCCTATTATTATGCTATAATCAATTATCCTTTTGGCTTCTATGATATCCCCAACAATGACTACTCAAAATTTCTTTCCCTTGGCTGTCAAGAAATCATTGACTTCCTCATCAATTTTATGGGACAACAAAAGATCTAGCCCATGGAGTAAGGTTATGGATAGTGATCTTTCTTGTGGCTATAATGAACAATACATGTAAGATTTGACATTATATTATTGTTTTCTAACTTATGCTTAAAAAAAGCCTCACCAATATCATTAAGGAGAGAATAGTCCTAAAATTTTGCATTCAACAAGACAGGTCGTTAGATGTCTGGGACATAGTCCATTTTTCCATCCTATACATGCGGGAGGGGGGCCACTATTGAGCTAAACACCATAGTAAAATCATTGTCCTCTGTGCCTAAGCTAGAGTGAGGGGTCGAGAAGGAAGTGGAAGTATTAAATGCATATAAGCCAATAATGAAGGTAGACATTTTTTCATATGGCCTTCAATACATTAGAGATTATTAAGTTTCTTTAGGCCACGCTCACCACTGTCTCAATCAAACCCATTAAACTTTGAACTGATTATGGACATGGAGGACCTCACTAACACTCCTAATGTGATGCATTTATAGGTTAATCACCTCCTCAGGTAGTCTTATTTTATTTTAGCTAGATGTAGTAGCAGTTTTAGTACTTGAACTAGCACTTAAGAGCTTAATAGAAGTGGCTCCAATGTTAAGGAAATGTTCTGACAGATGGCATTGAGTTCCCAACTCAACCTACATTCCATTTATAGCAATAAAAATGAGTACTCGAAGGAGAATAAGGAGAAGGATGACGATGATGATGTTGAGTTCTTAGTGCGAGGAGACTGCAGTTTCTCTGTGATACATCAATTTTGATTTTAATTTAGTTTTTATTGATTCTAATGTGCTATGATGTTCTTGTGTTGGGATTTTTAAACTTTAAAATATGTGTTTAACTTTGATCTTGTGTTGTGTATGGTGGCCATGAATTTTTCTTGATATACACTTGTGTTGTGTGCTCAACTTTTGAGGCAATATGTGATGGGGACTTGAATATTATAATATTTTTTTAGTTTGAATGATGCGCTCTCTAGAGTTTCCTGCAATATATTTGCGCTATTAAGCTTCATGTTATGTTTACTAGCCATGTTAAGCTGCTTCATCCTGTTATTCCCTATTATCATATACTTTCTTCATTTCATTCTTATATTTTTCTCATATGGCTAGAAGATGAAAGAAAAAAAGTTTAGGGAATTATGCTTACATGTGGCCTGAGAGTAACTTACATTTGTAGGTGGTTGTTTAGATTTCACTATAATGACTCATGATATGAACCTTGGTAATTCAACTAGATTATATAAAATTTTCATTAAAAGATTTATATTTTCAATAAAAGGGAGGTACCTAAAATTGATTTTATATTAACCTGGTATTTAACTCTAATAAATTTTATATGAACCCTTATAAAAAAGGTGTAATTAAATATAAATAATTGTCTAGGGATATTTAAGAATTTGAATTTTCACCTCAAAAAGCTTCACTGATCTTAACTTTTAATTGGATTTTAATATCCTTGAATTTATGTTAAGGAGTCTTTATAGATTATAATTTAGTAGAGTGTAGATAATCATAACCCTTAAAAGAAGTATTCTCAACAAGATACAATAACTATTTTGTAAAACTAAAGTTAATTTTGGGCCTAGAAAGAAAAAGAAATGAAAATAGTGAAAGGAACTAAGTGAAGAGAAATTAAAAAGAACACATAGTAATTATTTAGAAGAAACTTTGGGCGGAGTATGAAAAATCAAAAATAATGTCATATCATTTCCTAATTAGTATAACTTAAAATATTTCTAGTGCAACTTTTATAAATCATATTAAAGAAAAGTTTAGGGATTATAGATTTTCTTGGTTGACAATTAATTGACTTCACAATATCCTTAAAAAAATAAAAATATTATAATCAAACTTAATTAATGGTTATCTATTTAGGCTCAAAAATAGGGGATTAAAAAAAGGAATAGGTTGTTAGAAATTGGTAATAATCTAACCCTTCAATTATATTTACACTTTTCTTATTACACTTATATAACCTGATTGGAAAATCAATAAAACTCACATGAGATCTAAGAATATCATTTGAGTCTCTGTAAAGTATAAGATTACTTGTCAAAAAGTAGTACAAAATTTTGGGAGAATTAATATGATGTAAATTTATGTGAATTATGCACTTTAAATACCGTATTTTCTTTTATATTTATCAAAATTTTTATTAGGCATATGAAAGGTTTTTTTGTGGTATTTTGTCAGTTATAAAGGTTGACAATGTGTTGCAGACCCAAACAAAAAAAAGAAAGAAGAATGATCAAGCACAATTATGCCACCTTTCAGCATAATTACTCCACAAATGTTGTGGTTCTAACATAATTATGTCATGAATTAGTTTAAATATGCCACCCGACAACATAATTACGCATGGCATTGGTGTAGTTACGCTGCTCAACAACATAATTATATTAAGCATGGTTGTAACTATAGTTACGGTATGACCATGTTGAATTTGACATATTTTTACATGGAAATATTTTAAAAGATATATAGAGAGATGCCTTGGATTCCCTAAGGGAGATGTGTAGACTTAGAGATGCTTCTTATAGTAGGTGTTAGTGCTCTACTTCAAACCGTACATTTCTTTTCCTTCTTCCTTTGGGAAGGAACTTTTAGGGCTCCTTTTTCTTTGAGTACTGAGATTTTTTTATTTTTGTGAGAGAGATTGAGTGTTGTTGTGTGAGAGAGATTAGGGAGAGCTTCTCATTGTATGGCGAGCACTTGGTGTATTATTTACAGAATTTATCTTATTTGCATATTCCTGCACTTATTTCTTTAATGTTTGCTATGAAATATTTCCTAATTTTCACCTCATGGATCATAGTTAAATCTTCTTACATGCTCCTATGATGTAAGAATATTTTTTTCTCATTATTTTTATTGTTTTTATTTCCTTGTGAATTGTTTTTATGTTTTTTGAACAATGCAGATTTGTTAATTTTTTCTAGTCATTTAATATAGATCTGACCAATTAGCGTGTTAAAACTTTTTGTGATATATGAACTTTTATCTTTAGTTAGTATGATGAAAAGGTTTAAATGAATAAGCCTAGTGGAAAAGATATATTACCATTAGAAAATTACAACCTAGAAAGATGGCGTCGGCGCTATTTTTTTGTTGGAGGGAGTTGCCCGTAAGAAGTTGTCGGTCACAGGAATCAAAATTCTATCACCCACTTTGGAAGGACATTTTAATTTACATATATATTTAGTTTTAGAAAAATATGAAATCAAACTGACCCCATATGTTTTATAGTTTAAATGAAAGAGCGTTGTACCTCAAATCTTGTATCTATCCTAAAGGATAAACACAAGACTTGAGGATGAGGCTCGATCAAATAAACTAAGGAATATATGACATCTATTTGGTCTGCAAAACCTTTGTATTTGCCGACAAGTTCCCCTATTTAATATAAAAATTAAATAGGGTTTATATTAAGCTGGGTTCAGACAAGCTTCCTATAAGGGCAAGCCCCTATAGTTAATTACATCTTAAATGACCAAAGTCACCTAAGAAGACTTTCGATAATATAAAAATCAGGAAATATTGTCTTCAAGGAGTTTCAAAGGATAGGAAATTTCAATGAGATCGAACGTAGAGGTGTGAAAGGAGATTTGTTCAAATTTGGAACATTTTGTTGTAGAGTCCATAGGAGGAAGAAGGAGGAAGAACTAGGCCAAAGGAGGAAGAACTAGGGGATGTCATGGATCCAGAGGAGAACCCCGGTGACTTCCCAAGCTATCCTAATGGTTTGGCTTTTATTTTAAGGAGAAATATTTAAGTGTTTCTTCCTGCCAATTTTTATTTAGTTAAGGCTTACATTCGTGTGAAGCGATCACACAAATAGCCTGGAAGATATGAGGATTTAGGTCGTGACAGACGACAACCTTGGAATCCTAAGACGTGTTAAGGCTTATATTGTATAGTAGGGCTATATGAAGGCCTAAAGATAAGATGAGGATTTACGTTGCATAAGCAAGCAACCTTGAAGTCTTATGGCTTTGTTGCTAATATCTAAGGAAGGAGGATTGGTTTAGTTGGGGAAGACAGGTTTTGCTCTTGAAGATGGTCGTGTTGCCCACCATGCTAGCTCCAAGCTCCTTGCCAAGATGAGTTTGAGTTTTCTAGTGTGTCAAGTTATAATGTTAAATCAGGTGGTGGCCCTATGGTTGAAGTTCTTTAAATTTTATTGGGCATTGTTAAAGTTGATTAGAGCGACACCGGTTATGATCCTACAGTTCCCTCGTTCTGGCACCACTATTTTCTATTGGATTCACTTAGTCAAAATGAATTTACTAAACTCAACTAAATAAGTTCCATAATTTCATTTAGACCATGGGAAGCCTCGTTAGCAACCGTAGGTTACCTCCTCCGAGGAATTCCCGATTATCCGATATAGACATCTTAATTTAGTTGAAGTTATAGTTTTGTGTGATGTTTGTGATTAAATTTTGATTTGTTTTATATTTCAAATGTTGTGGGGGTGAATTTTATCTTGGTTGATTTTAGTTTTAGTTTTGGGTTTTTGTTTTGTGGCTATCCTGATAGTTTTAGTTTTTATGTAGGGTGGCGTCGTTGTTCAGCATGCAAGTTTGCAGGTATAAAAGTACAGTATGAAAGTACAAGAAAGACAACACTGAAAACTGTAAAAGCGTACCTGACGAGTCTTCTCGTTCCACCACCTGAAACTCAAAAGGCATGTTAAGGCAATTTATATGAAACAGGGAAGTAAAATTTTGACGACCTATCTAACCCTAGGTCATATCTTGCTGGGTCCTTAAGAGTTTAATTAAGGATGATGTTGCCAAGAAAAAATATATTAAGTTTGGTAGATCTCCGAGGTATCCAACAGATCTATAGAAAGAAGCAGGTCCGTGCTACTCTCTCGCTGCCTGGTGGAAAATCCTGAGCTCTCTTAAACTTTTTATGTTGCTTAATAATTCATCATGTAAATACCCTTACTGCTCAATGCGCATTGATGTCTCAATTATCCGAAAGAGTAAGGTAATTATCATCTGTAATTTAATTTTGAAGATTATCAGGGTGAAGAACCTTAAAGAGGCAAGTTAGTGTTATTTGAACACTTAGCCATGAACACTTTATTTGAACACTTAGCCAAATTTTGGTCCTAATTGGGCTTGTAGTGTTTGAAATATGTTTTTGTTTTTAAATGATGTTTACTTTTCTAATCCTCATTTAGCCTAAGTCAGTACTAAGCCCTTAAGACCTAGGTGAGTGTCTTAGTTAGTTTTGAAAATCAAATTGGGGTATTAAATTGATTAATTATTGACTTCAAAAGTCATACCCCTAGGTCTTAGGTTCATTTTATTTTAATAAACATCCAAATTTTAATAATTTAGAAATTTATTCAGTTATTTATTTTCAACTAAGAAAGTGAGGTTGGTTTTTACCAATTAACCCCTTATGTTTCAAACATCCAAATAAACTGATTAAGATCAGAGGTTGCCCATTTTCCTCCTTGAATTAAGCCTAAATGTTAATTAAGGCTAAATTTTCAAAATTACATATTTGCCTCTAAGGTTCTAACACTTCATAATTTGTCAAAATCAATTCAAATGATTTTGAAATTTTTATCCTACCACATTCATGGGTCAATTAAGACATCAGAAGAGAAAATGTGATTTTTCAAATCTTAATTTAATTTATATAACTATTTTTATGGAAAAATAGGATTTTTTCAAATAAAATTCCTAACTTGACCAAGATAAATGCAATCCCTTGAAATTTTGATTGGAGGTAGACTTAGACTAAAGAAGCCTTTTGACCAAATTTCATGATTTTTTAAATGGAGAAAATTAAGTTTTATATTTTTGAAAAATCCTCCTAAGGTCAAAAAACTTATAGGAGAAAATTTTATATTTCTCTGAATTTTATTTGATTTATTGGAATTATTCTTAATGAAAACCCATTTTTAGCTTTTAAAATTTATTTCTAAGCTTTAAAATTTAATATCTTTATTTAGAAAATTAGGAAAAGTATTCTAACTGTTCCTAAGTGCTTAGGAAGAAATTTAGAACATTTCCATGAATTTTATTATTTTTGTGATCTTTATGGATTTTTAATTATTTAAATATTTAAGATAGGTTAAAAATTAAGTTTTTATTTTAAACTCCATTTTATTTTTAGAAAGTACCCCTGATCACAGAGAACTCAAAAAATAAAATTTTATAATTTTTCAAGTTATATTTTAATTATTAAAAATCATTGTAGTGCCAAAAAAGTTAATTAACTTGAAAAATTAATTTAAGTTATCAAATGAACTTAAAATGCTTTGAAATTTTTATGGTGAGTTCTCTAGATCCTAAAAAATGGTGGAGATAAAAAATAAAGTCATTTTTTTTGTATTTTTCAAAATTAATTATCTTAGTGATTTAGGATTTGTAAAGATTAGGTATATTTTGAATGACTATATTTTGAATGACTTGGTTTTGAATGACTTGGTTCATGAGAAATTTTCCTAAGGACTCTCCAGTCATTATAAACCTTCCAAAGTTTTCTTGGATTTTTCTAAGCAACATGCTAATTTTCATGATTAATTTAAGCAAATAATGCACATAAACTTGAAAAATATTATTCTCTATCTAGAGACCATTCTCTATCTAGAGACCTCCTCATTCTCTATCTAGAGACCTCCTCTGACTTTGGGAAAAACAGGGAATGTCCTTTTAACAGAGGCAACAAAACACAAAAAATTTAAGCTATAGTGATATCACTACAGGCATGGAGAATCAAAACATCCAAATCAGTTTTTAATTAATTAAAAATAAAATATGCATCACATGGAATTAAATTTTTTTCTACATTGGTCTCTTATGTTCACTGAGCAAGTGGGTATTTTTATTTTATTTTTGTGATTTTTCTTCATCAAGATATGAATTTTTGAAGTTAGGAATCATTTTCTAAATTAATTAAATCCCTATTTATATATTTAAATGCACGACGCCACCTCAACCTATGGCAGCTTCAAAGCTCCACGAGACACACTCCCATTCGACTCCGCCGTCCACTTCAGCGCTGACTCGGCCCATGGTTTATGTTCCTAAGCGTTGTCCGGCTTGATCTCGACCATCCATCCGATACACGCGCGATCAAACAAGGCTCCGTCATCGTCCCCGATAGCTTAGCCAAAGAACTGTCCATCTTCTAGTCTTAAGATCTCTCTCATTTCTTTTCTAAATTGGATGAATTTTTTTTTAAAATGCTCATCTAGACTAGAAGAACATATCCATGCAGTTATGATGCCATAAAATCAACTCAAGACAAATGGAAAGTTCAAATATGCTCGGGAATAAGAGAAGTTTTATACTTTGGCTCTGAGAAGTGAAGCTTCAATCAGAGGTTCTTGGCACATTTGTTGGGGTCAAAAGAGGCTAGGAATTGAGCCTCTAGTCTTGGTGTAAGGCCTATGTGTGATTTAGATCAAACCCGATTTTGGGTGTTAGTCTAGAGCTATTGTAGAGGCTATTTCAGAGGGGGATTTTATGGGGCTTTGGCTTCTTTCATGGTTGTGAAGGTGTGGGCACAAGTAATTGAAATTTGGTGGACTGTAGAAGTGTGATGAGCTCTGTCCTAGGTTTTAACAGAGGTTTGAGCTCAAAATTGAGCTTCTACAGTGGAATTCAGTGCGGGAAGAGGGTTGGATTGCACTGAGGGGATCTCAGAGAAGCTATGTGAGAAGTTTGGGGGGCTCTCTCTAAGAAATTTTTAGCACACCTTCCATGGTCGTGGAGGGGAGTTTTTATAAAAATGGCCATGGGGTGGCTCTCAGGGCAAATGTTTGGGTGCTTTGTGGTGCTTAGGTGGAGGGCAGAGGAGCTCTACAATTTGATTGGGCCGAGCTGGCCTCTAGGTTTGATTTGGGTGAAGTTCCATGGGGGTGGCTCTCGGTTTTTAGTTTCTCCGGTGACTACACCAGCCAGCCATGGCAGGGGGAGGTGGCTAGGTGCTCAAGGCATCCAGAGGAACCTGCAAAGCAACTTAATGCAATGGGGTTTAGTTTTAGTAAGGGTATCTTAAGCATGTGCATTTTTGGAAATAAAATCCCTTAATTTGGGGGGACTTTTGGTCCATGGCTTAGGTTAGGTGGTTAGATGGGTTTTGGCGCAATCTTAGGGTCTAACTAATGGTTGAGGTGGAGTTAATTTGATTACTTTGGGGTAGTTAGGTCATCTTTAATGCATAGGTTCAATGTGGGTTCAAGTGATCAAAGCTTGGGTTTGGGCTAGGTTAGCTATGTCAATTGACCTAGATGGTTGATCAACATTGTGTAGATGATTGTTATGAAGATTTTTGGAGAGGGATGAAGTGATTTTGAGTTCAATTGGTAGGTCAATTTGAGGGATTTTTAAAATTTGGTTAATTTGGGCACGTTGGACTGGACATGGGTCTAGGTTGGGCTAGCCTTGGGCTAAGTCCAAATTGAATGGTTCAAATGATCAAGGGAGATGTTGTGAAGATTTTTTATGAACAGATGGAGTGGAAATTTTGCGGTTACGACCCTCAATTTCGTGAGATTTTAAGACATGGCCAATTTGGGGCAAATTTGGGTCTTTTGGACTTAGGTTGAAATCAAATAAAATTGAGGTCTCACCAAGGCCAATTTAAGGTCAAATTTGATGTGTATGAATGTTATGAATATTTTTTAACACAAATTGTGGCCAATTGAGAGGGCTATGGGTTCAATTTGGTGGAACCAAGTCATAGGGCCAAAATTGGGTTTTTGATTTAGCTGAAAATTGGGTTCAAATGATGGACCAATTGATCTTGGATTTAGTCTATATTGGTCATATCAAGAGTGAATTTGAGTTTAGAACTGAAATTGGGGTAAATTGAGACCAATTGGATAGAAGTTTGAGGTAATTTAGGGAAAATATGGGCCTTTAAAGGGCAATTTGGGG
>NW_018246277.1:33931-67886 GCF_001263595.1 Phalaenopsis equestris
GGGTTTTGATCAAATATGGCCAAATTGGGTCATGTATCAGTTCAATACCTCTGATTCGTAGTTAAGAAAAATGAAATTGGGAATATTTGGGAGGTTTTAGAAATTTTTGGGATTGTTTGTAATTTTTGAAATTTTGGGGTAAGAAGGGGTATTTTGGTAATTTGGCCAATTTTGGTGATTTTGAGTAGTTTGGGTGTTTTCAAGGTGTTTGAAATTATTTTTGAACCAGGTTGGGTATTTTGGGTATATTTGGAAATTTTGGCCAAATTTGGGGTCTCAAGGGTATCTAGGTAATTTTGGGGGAGTTTAGGGGCAAAAGGCTAGGTTGGGTATCTTGGTAGAGTTGGAGTGCCACGCCCTCAATGATCCATGGACCAATGGAAACCCAATTTTGGGTCTTCTATGTAGTTGTCTTAGCCAAACCCTAGCTTAGGACTAGTGGATTTAGAGGACCACCTACAGGAGTCTCCCAAAAGTATCAAGGGACCAGAACTTAGCAATTTTGGGTTTAGGGTAGTGAGTGATTGAAAGTGTAAGTGATTACAAGTGAGTGTGTTAGCCCTAGGCCAACACCTAGGGTCAACCCTAAGGTCCAAAATTCCTAAGGGTGACTCATCTTGAGTTCTCCCATAGTGACCACCTACTAAGTGCTAGAGGTTAAGACCAATATGTGGAACCTCAAGTTGAGTAGAGAAGAGTTTGGAATTTCTAATGGTGAGGGTTCCTTGTCTAGTTTTCTAAAAATAGTCAATAGGAAAGTCCTATGGCTAGACCTTAGGCTACTAAAGAGGAAAAGCTAAACCTCAACCAAAACTGAGGTCATTAGATGGCTACAAAAGTCTTGGGAAATGTTGCATGGTTAGGGCCATCTTAACTGTAATATATATTTAGCTCTTCTTATTACTTAGACATAGGTTAGGGAGAAATATTCCCTTAGTTTTCAACCATCATGTAGAGAAACTCATAAGAGTAATATGGAGAGAACATTATATCGTTATCACAGGAGCATAAGCCTCATCACCTCATATGGAATCAAAGCTACTCCCTACCTTTTCTCTTACTTTCATCCTTGTTCATAGTTCTGATCATCACTTCTTTTATGACTATTAAGATTTTCATTCGTAGACTTAGATCACTTCAAACTAGATTGAGGGATTTAGTACACCAAAACTTTCTTGTTATGAATATTTTGACACTATCCTTGTGGAATTAACACACAAACTTGTTATTTTGTATATTACTTAATTAACATGTACATTTGTGTGGTTGACTAGCATTTTTAACAATAGATTTTTAACTTCATCTAACAAACAATTAATTTAATGTGGAAAAAGGATTGACAATATCTTCTTTTGGTAGAACAGTGAATGGCGTTCTATTGATGACCTTTTATCTTCCCATTACATTCCTTCTATTATGACCAAGAATTGTCCTACTTATAATTCCTGAAATATTTATTTCCTCACCTCTATGGTTCCATCAATTATTACTAAACATATTGTTGATAGTTTCTTGTAATTAAGCTCTAAGAAACATATTATCTCTAAATTCTTATCCTCTACAGAATCTTACTTGAATGATTATTGGGAAAATATATGGGAAAGATAAATCCCAAAATAATTTTAAAAATTGTTTGGGATTGAGTCCTTTCTCCCTCATACTCATTTTTTTTGGAATATCTTTCATAATTTAATGTTGCATGAATATTATTAATGGAACAAAAGTTTTTGTTTACCTTCTAGGTGTCAATGTTGTTACCACTTTGAAACCATTAAGCATGTATTTGTAAAAGGAACTGTTGTGGCTACAAAATTGCAATGGTGGGATGATCTATTTTAAGTCTCTTTTATTAATCATAAACTCTCATGATTTCATATATTTAATGATTGAGTTGGTCATCATTCCAAAATCCATGTAAAAGTTCATATTACCAGTCTCACTTTATGGTTCTTCTAGATAAAATGAAATAACTCTATGCATAGGAACATCAAGGTGAATCATATGAGAGAAATCTACTTTATTAAAGCAAAAATTAGATAATTTAATTTCTATTAAAATATTGAGTGTTGCAAGGAATATATTTCTTTTATGATGTTGATAACAATGACCTTTAATGAATGTTCTTAAGTTAGTGCTTTGTTCTAGACCTCTCTTTAACATTACATAAATTAACACAATCATCTCTCTTATAAGGTTTTTGTGGTTGTGGTGTTGACCTCACTTTTGGTTGAGGTCTAGCTCTTTCCTCTTTAGTAGCATGGGGTCTAGCCATAGGACTTTGCTGTTGAATACTCCTAGAGAACTAGAAAAGGAACCCTCACCATTAGAAATTCTAAACTTTTCTTTGCTCAACTTAAAGTTCCACATATGGGTTTGAACCTCTAGCACTTAGTAGGTGGGTTCAATGTGGGGGATCTCATGGTGAGTCCCCATAGGATTGCTTGGACTTAAAATTGACCCTGGGTGTTGGCCTTGAGCTGTTGCATGCATTGTCAGTCACTTGTACATTACATTCCACTCACAGCTTTGAACCCAAGCTTGTTGACTTTCATCCATTTATCTTTTGGGAGACTCATGTAAATGGTCTCCTAGACCCAATAGCCCTAGGCTAGGGTCTAGCCAAGACCAGTACATAAAGGACCCAAATGGAGTTTTCATTGGTCTATGGCTCAAATAGGGTGGTTGGCACCTTACTTTCACCAAAATACCAAACTTAAACTTTTGCCCCAAAATCTACCCAACTTACAAAAATACCCCCAAACCCCAAATTTGACCAAAATTCTCAAAATTAACCAAACTACCCAAGTTTTTCCAAAAATCATCTCAAACCATTTGAAATTACCAAAATTTCCCAAAACTTTTCAAATTTGCCAAAATTACAAAAATAACCTTAGTAGCCCAGACTTTCCCAAAACCCTCTCAAAATCATCTCAAATGTCCCTAAAACCAATTTGGACCTTTCAATTAAACCTAATTTGATCAAATTGACCAACTTTGACCAAAAGCCCTAAATTGCACTTAAAGGCCCAATTTCCCCAAATTCACCCTAAGAGTCCATCAATTTGACCCCAATTACCCCCAATTTCAATTCTAAATTCAAATTTATCATGATAAAACTCAATTCAAATCAAATCCAAGTCCAATTGACCAACATTTGAGTTGAATTTCAACCTAAATCAAAAACCCCCAATTTGGCCTAAAACTAAAATCCCACTCAATTGAATCCCAAAATCTTTTCAATTACCCTAAATATTCATAACAAACTCTATAGAACATCTCCACACATCAAATTGAACCCTCAATTGACCTTGGTCCAGCTTCAATTTCAGTCAATTTCAACCAAAATCAAGAATTCACAAATTTGCCCCAATTTATCCATGTGCCCAAATTCCACCAAATTGAATGTCCTAACCCCAAAAATGACGCCCAATTAATGTTGAGAACTCTTCAAAAAATTCCCCTAGATGATTTTGAACTCTCAATTTGGACTTAGCCCAACTCTAGCCCAACTTAAACCCAAGTCTAACCCAATATCCCCAAATTGATTAAATGCCAAAAACCCCTCAAATTGAACCTCCAAATCAATTCAAAATCACTCCAAATTCTTTCTAACGTCTTCAAGACAATCATATAAACCAAATTAATCAAATAATTGAGTCCAATTTTATGGCTATCCTAACCCAAACCCAACTTTAATTCAATTTGACCCAAATTGTACCTATGCACCAAAATTGACTTAGCCATGCCAAATTGATCAAACCAAAGCTTCTACAGCCATCTTATAGACCCTAGTGACCGGGCTAGACCCACCTAGCCCACCCTATGGGAGCCATGGAGCAATGGTCCCTTGATTTAAGGGATCTTGTCCTTTTTGGGGCCTAAACCAAGATATGTTTGCCATGATGTCATACCATTAAGAGTTAATCATAATTAAACCTCTCCCTAGCTCACCTGGCTGCCTGGCGACCTCCCCTGCTCTGGCAGCCACCCTAGTCATCAGAAAACCCCAAAATTGAGAGCCAACTTGCTCAAATTCAAACCCAATTACACATATCCAAGCTAACCAACTCCAATTATATTTGCCACATTTCAGCCCTTTACATAAGAAACTAATTGAACCCAAATTGAAGCTCTAAGATCCACCTAAAGCTTCTTTATTAAACAGCCCCCTTCACGACCAAAGAAAAGATGATCCAAATCCTTGGGGAAACTCTGCCAAAATCACACCAAAGACTCTCCAAGAACTCCTCCACTCAAGCCCACCATTTTACCCCTCTGGTTTCCCCTTTGAGAGCTCATTTTGAGCTCAAAATTTTAGCTCAAACCAGGATAGATTTCTCCACACCTCCACAGTCCACCAAACTGTAATTAATTATGCACACACTATCCCCATAATGAGGAGTTGATTCCCCACAAAAGCCTAATTCTAAACAACCTCTAACATAGCTCTAGACCAACACCTGAAATCAAGTTCGATCGAAATCATATTTAGACAATTCACCAAGGCCTAATACTTCATCTGGAGGTTTGTTGAGTCCATTTGAAGCTACCACAGCCATCTGATTGAGGCCTCACCTCTCAGACAAAGGTATTGAACCTCAACCCTAATTCGAGCCTGTTTTAATTCTCCAAATGTATTTACTATATTTAATACCGTATAAACCATATAGATATGTTTTTTTTAGTATATGAAGTTTTAGGAACAAACCTCATGTGATTTGGTTGAGTCTAGCTCGAGATCTTAAGGTTTTAGTGTTAATGGCTCACGGGTTAGGTCACTTAGGGATGATGAAGGAGAGCAGTCTGATCACAGTTTTATTCAATAGATGGAGGATATAAAGCCAGATGAACTCTTGTAACAAAATGGTGGGCCACGTGGTAGCTGAGGTGGTTGGCGGCGTCAAATGGCGGAACACCGCGTGTAAATTTTTGTGCGGACGAAGATGGTGTGGCGCTGACTGGTTTAAGTAGAAAAATACCCTCTTGCTCAGTGAACAAAGAAGAATAATGATACACCTAAAATATATAGTATTTTTAAACACATTTATATACCTATTTTTGAGATATTGCGCTTTAATGAAAGGTATTTTTGTGCTTTTCTTGCAGATACAAGTAAAAGTGGAAAAAAATGCTTAAAGGAGTGAAAAATGATGAAATTTGGAGCAAAAATGTGAAAAATTGTGCATAAGAGTTTTGGCGCCTAAGCACCAGATTCGACACGTAGTGCTAGATTCGGCGCTTACGCGCTAGTTAAATAAAGAATGCCACGCCTAAGCATCGAGACCTCGTCCTTAAGGGCCAGTGGCGGTTACTAGATGAGTAAAATCGGTTTTCACAATCTTCGAAGAGGTTTTTGAGGCACCCATTAGCTTAATAGGCGGTTGTAACCACCATGGATGAAAACTTTCATGAAAGGATGCATCTCTTGGGCAAATACATCGGGTCAAGACACATTCTGAATAGATCCTAAGGCACCACTTGAAAAACTATAAAAGAAATAAGAGAGGACTTAGGAAAGAGTCCTGAAAATATTGGCAAGTTTTGAAAGTTCTTTTCTGATGAGTTAGTTTGGAGAGATTTTCAGGAACAACTTTTTATTTACTTTATCCTTTTTTTATTTTGTTTTGAGTGATTGTAAAAGAGAAGAGATTCAAAGGAACTTCAAGAGTTTCGTGGAGGACTTGAGATAAGTTTTTATCTTTTTGTTTTAGACTACTTTTGGTTTTAATTGAGACTTGTTGTTGGTTTGACAATGATTTCTTCATTTAAACTAAAGTCTGGTTTTGTTTTCTCCATGTATTCCGAGTAGTTTTCGTTATCTTTCTTCTTAAAATGACAAGTAATTAAGTTTTGGATGGAAGTTGTGGAGAGTATTGATCTTTAATGTTGTAAGAAGTTGTGATGATTTAAATCCATGCACTTGATTTTCTTCTTGATTTAACCAATCCAGATGTTAAAATTTGTTGTGAGAACATGTAAGAACCGGGTTGGTATTGTCTCAGTCAACAATTGGAAAGAATCACATGAGGTTGTACGAATGAGAATGTAGTTTATATGATTGAGTGCAAATAAATAGGGAAAAAATATTCATCATTGATGGGTGTAGAGTTAGAGGACTTTAATGTGATAAGTTAAAGCCCCCAGCTTGGTTTATTGTTTTAGGTTCTGATACGAGAATGTTAGCCCCCGGGTGGAGGGAATGGAGGGAACTCTAGAGTGAGCTAGTATTTTCCTTGCCTAGCCGGTCTTCAGAACTTCTAGTTATCTTTTTAGTATATCTAGTAAGGGTAAAGAATATTATTTTCTCTGTTTGGCACAACAAAATTTGCATACTTCCACAACAAAATTCCTATACTTATTACTGATTCATGATAAGACGAAAGATATTTTCATATTAAATACTTTTCTCTTACAAAAACTCTAGTTATCTTTTTAGTTGTTACAATTTCCTTAAAATATCAAAAATAACAAAAATATTTAAATTTTAAATTCTTACAAAAATCATTTTTAGTTTAAGTAATTATCTTTTTAAAAATAGAAAAACTTTCTAAAAAGTGCATATTGCATAATCTTCCCTGTGGGTTTGATATTCAGGTCTTAATCAAAAAGTCATATATTACTTGATAATGATATGTATATTTGCGTAGTATCCCAATATAAATATATATAAATTAAAAAGTTAAATTTTTATTTTTCTTCAGGATCAAGTTTTTGGTTTTGTTGCAAAATAAAAAATATAAGTGAAAAATACCAGCAGAACTATTGTTATACTGTGCATAAGCAATAGGTATTCAGGGATCAAGTTTTTGATGTCGTTGTCGGGAATTAAAATCTTCAAGGAGTTGTGTCGACTTCATAAATCCTTACATATACAAAATATTGGGATCAAATAATGTGGACTAAAAATAAAAATCATTTGTTGACTTTCTGATTCTTAATGAATGAAATACTCTCTAGAGTATTTTAACTCATTATGATCAAGCATTGCTCACTGTGGCTTGAAACATTTAAGGTTCATTTCTTATGACAAAGGGGATGTTCTTTAATTTTTTCAAGGTCAGAGGCATCTCTATGCTTCTAACCTTAATTTTCAAGCTAGGATGGCTATTTTGACTTATTTTATTTATATAAATTAAAATATCACTTAGAAAATTTTGGGAAAATTTTTAGTAGGTTTCCTATGGTCAGAAAAGCTTAGGAAAAATGTCATGATGATTTGAATTATTCTATACATTTTTAAAATTAATTAAATGTATATATTTTGCTTTAATTTATGTAAATTAAATGCTAATAAAAAATTGACAAAATAAATTCCACAATATGTATAAAAATCAAATTTACCCACTGTAAAAATTTAAAAATTATTTGACTAAGTTTGAGCACTAAAGTTGATTTTCTAAGAAACCTTATTTTTTTGTACAAATATAATTATATTAAATCAAATACACTTGCAAAAATTATGAAAAGTGTTTCTCTGAGTTTCTTGTGATCAGGTGCACTTAGGAAAAATAAAATTTATATTTGAAAAAATACTTGATTTAACTTTATTTTGAGTTTAATATAATTAAAAATAATTAATAAACCCAAAAATACCAAAATATTTCAAAATGTGCCGAATTGTTCCCTGATCATTTAGAACTCACTAGGATATTTTTTCTACTTTTTCTAAGTTAAAATAAATTTTTAAAAGTTTCAATTTGATTTTTTCTTATTTTCCCATTAAAATAATTATAATAAATAAATTAAAAATAAAAAAAATGCAAAATTTGTTTCTCTAAATTCTCTAAACTCATAGAGGTTTAGTAAAAATATAATGATATTTTTGGCAATTAAAACATTATTTTACATTGAACTAAATCATGGAAATTAATTAATAATTAAATAATAATGATAGAGATTTAATTAAAAAAAAAATGGAATTTTTTCTAGTGTTTCTCTGACCTAAGGGCACCTCTAATAATTTTTTGATGAATAAAAACTTTATTTTGGATAGTTAAGAAAATCAATTTTGAAAATACTACTTTCTAAATTTAAATATATATTTTATATTTAAATTAAATTAAGAAAACCCACATTTTCTCCTCTGATGTTTTAATTGATCCATGGATATGACACTCTAAAAATTCTCAAAGTCATTTGAATTTTTATTAATGAGTTATGATGTGAAGAGCCCGAAAGGCAAAGGGGTAATCTTAGATTTTGGAGCCTTAATCAAAATTTAGGATTAATCAAAGAGAAAATGGGTAATTTTGATCCTAATGAATATGTTTGGGTGATTGAAATACAATGAGATTAAAATGTAAGAATTCACTAGCCACCTTTTATATAATAAGAACAAAATTGTAATTTCCTTAATTATCATGACTTGGAAGTCCATCAAAATTAAACAATTCTCAAGTGATGGGTTCAATTTAGGAAGATAATATTTCATTAATTTTAAGACCATAATTGATGACAATGTGATCTTTCAATAAGAATGCATGTCATTTAAATCAAAATTTTGCTAGTTACAATTTCACCTATTGTGATTGTTCAGGGCTTGACAGTGACCTAGGTTTGACATTTAAACTCATTTGATCATATTTAGAAGATAACATGATTGATGATTAACATCTTTTTACACTATAAGCCCAATTTTAACTTTTGGAATCAAAACCTTTACTTACTTAAATTTATCTTAAGGGCACCCACCCACATAACTCTTAAAGAAAATATTGATTGATTAATTGATTTTCCTAGCCTTGGGATAAATAAAACATTAAGTTTCCTTGAGCAATGGGTTAACCTTAGCTTAACCTTGGATGATTAATAAAACTATATGATATATTCAAAATGAACTTGAAATATTTCAAGAAATATTTAAAGTGGTTCAGGCTCTGAGCACTTTGAAATCTCTTGAATTTTTTGAAGGGCAAATTCAACTTGCTATAATTTATTCTATAATCATCCACTAAGATCTTTCGAGACTCAATAAAGTCATAACTTGGGGTTTGGTAGCTATACCTTTCTCTACTCGTGCAAGAATTCCTTGCAAAAATTATAAACATGTTGTCAAAGCTAACCTTTCAGGTGGAGGAACAGAAGAATCGACAGGTACGCTTTTAAGCTGTTGTATTGCAATTTACTTTAATTTATTTGCACCTCTAGTTCCCTTCTTATAAATTTACATGTTAAACAACAAAGTCACCCTGCATGTCAAAACTAAAACTTTCAGGATAGCCACAAAACTGAAACGAAACGAAAACTAAAAATTAAGCAAGATAAAACTCACCACCACAACAGTCAAAATATAAGACAACTCAAAATTTAATCACAAACAAAAAAAAAATGCAACTAAATTAAAACTTCTCTATCGGATAATCGGGAATCCCTCGGAGGAGGTGACCTACGGTTGCTAACAAGATTTCCCAAGAGATTTCCCACGGTCTAATTAAAAAGTATGGAACTAATTAAATTGAGTTTAGTAAATTTATTTGGACTAAGTGAATCCGGAAAATAATAGTGGTGCCAGAATGAGGGAACCATAGGATCCTAAGCGGTGTTGCTCTAATCAACTTTAACATTCTCCATAATATTTAAATAAACATAACCATAGGAAATATTTAATTTGACATCAGAACTTAACACATTAGAAAACTTAAACTCACCACGATGAGGAGCTCGGAGCTAGCATTGTGGGCAGTACGGTCATCTTCAATAGCAAAACATGTCTACACCAGCTAAACCATTCTTTAGAATTAAACAACAAGTCATAGGACTTTGAGGTTGTTCGTTTAGTACGACATAAATCCTCAACTTTTATTTAGGCTTTTATATGGCTCTGCTATACGATATAAGTCCTAACCTGTTTTAGGATTCTGAGATTGTCCTTCGTCATGATCTAAATCCTCACATCTTTCAAGCTATTTGTGTGATCGTTTCATAATGTAAGCCCAAATTAATAAAATTGGCGAGATGAAACATTCAAATATTTCTCCTTTAAATTGAAACCAAACCATACGATAAACTGGAAAGTCACCCAGGTTCTCCTTAAGATCTGTGACCTCCCCTAGTCTCTCTTCCTTTGGATTCCATAATATATTCCAAATTTGAGTCATTCCTCTTTCACACCTCTTTGTCTGATCTCGTTGAAAAGTCCTGCCCTTTAAAATTATTGAAGATAATATCATCTGATTTTTATCAAAAGTTTTGTTAGGTAACTTCAATTATTTAAGAAGTAATTATCTATACGGGCTTGCCCATATAAGAAACTACTCCGAGCCCAGCTTAATATAAACCCTATTTAATTTTTTGTATTAAATAGAAAAACTTATCAGCTTATAATAAAATGGTTTCGCAAACTAAATGGATGTCATACATTTCTTAGTTTATCTCATTGAGCCTCGCTATCAAGTTATGTGTTTATCTTTCAAGGAAGATACATAGTTTGAGGTGTAGTACTCTTTCATCTAAATTATGAAAGATATGAGATCAATTTAATTTCATATATATATTAAAAGTCTCTCCGAAGTGGGCGACGAGATTTTGATTCCTGCGACCGACAACTTCCACAGGACCCCCCCTAAAATTGTGTCGACAGGTTGTTTATATATAAATTTATTTTATGCATTGCATTCGATGGATTTTTACCCACTTCAAATTTTATTTATGTTGATCTTTTTGGTATTTCAGATATTGTTATATATTTTCTAAAAATCTAAGCATTCAATCCATTTGTATTGAAGTTAATTTTATATTATCGATGAGGTTTTTGATGAACAATTTCAATATTAGTTCTTTAAATGTTTATAATTTATATAAATTAAGTGAAATAATTATGTTTTTACTTAGATTCAACTATAGAATGTCTCACATTCTTATGAATGGAAATTCTTATATGGATATCCTAGCTAAGAAGGGAGCTATTTTTTACATTTTGATGAACAATTTCAATATTATTTCTTTAAATGTTGATAATTAAAATAATTTAAGGGTGATAAATTTTATTTACTTAGTTTCAATTAAGAAAATGTCTGGCATCTTTAGGAGTGGAAATGCTTGTATGAATATCCTAGCTAAGAAGGCAGCTATTTTTTACAATTAATTGAACGTTCTATTTCAAGTATCTGTAAAGATTGAAAACCTATAGTTAATTAGGATTATCTTTGCCTCTTGTATGTTAAATAATTTTCATTTTCTATAGTTTCTTGGCTATTTCTGCTGTAGGTATTTTTATTTGATTTTTCGTGGCTATGATCTATGGTAGTTTGCAGTGCTAACTTAATGTTTTTAACATGTATCCTTTTTTGGTCAGTATTCTCAAGATGTTTCATTCAAGAACTATTTTCTTTATTGCAACAAAATAGGTGAATTTCTTTCTATTTCTATATTTAGCATGACTTGATAGGGTTACATATCAAGGTGTTGTTCTTCTTTGCACTTTTGTCATCCTCTTAACCTTGTGAGTTTCAGTTTGTGGGGTCAGATATTAGGTATATAAGGTAAAAAAGTTTATGATGAGAACCATACCTCACTTTGTGCTTATCTCAATTAAATACTATTATGTAAGAGTGAATGTAATCTCTAGGCTTATTCACTAACTTATTTTTAGTTGCACTCTCATGTTTAAGTAGATGGCAAATAATTTACAGTTTAGTGATGCTTGAATTAATCACGCAAGTGTATTTGTTGCCCAAGTAGTATTCATATTATAAGTTTGAGTTATTGATCCCATGAGGAGCGTATTATTATTCAAAGAAAATTTAGTTATTAGTTTATTAACTCTAAATTTAGTTCAAAGGAATTTTAATTTTGGGTTTTTGAAAACATCTAAAAATTTTAGTTTAAAGTTAAAATCCAAGGTAAATAGAAGGTGTTTTTAAGTTATTTGAAATCTCCTTTGAATCGGTTTAATCAAAATCTAAGTTTCACCAAGTGATTCTTCTATGATAATTGATAATTGGGACCTAATAAAATTCTTATTTTTTTTAGATTTAATAAGTAGTAAGGTTTAATATTTTTGTGTGTTTACTTAACCCAGCAAAAACTATTAAGAATCTTAATTCCTAAATAAGATTGCAAAAAAAATAATGACAATAATCATATTCGATTAAACACTTATTTCGTCTAAATTTACAACAGGTTTTAAAATTTCAATTGATCAATTTGAATGTAAATTAAGTATGAAATGTTAAAACATCAACACAAACATTCATAGGCTCAAGAATCTAACATATATTCACTTAGATTTGAAAAATTAATCCAAAGAAGTAAGAAATCTAGTATTATGCATGCATGATTGAAAAAAAAACATGAATTTTATTAGGAATTAAACCAAGTATAATGAAGAAAAGGAAATAAAAAATCAAGGGATGAATTATTGTTCCTATTTGATCTATTGGTCTCCTCCTTTGTATCTTTCACACTCCCACACACTCTCGTTAGTTTGAAAATGAAAGCTTAATTTCTAGAACAAGAAAATGAACAATCCTTACTCTCCTCATTCTCCGAAAAACCCTACCTTCTTAAAAACTTTTGACCAAACTAATGTGAAACTATCAAAAATGACCCATGTTAGTGGGGAGTGCTAGGGTTCCATAGTGGAGGAACTGAGGCACTCAATTGAGACACTAGGGTCCTATCTTCTAATGTTGTATATCATTCCTTTAGGATTTGAACATGGGCACAGTCACCATGATGCTACCATTAAGGTGTTAGGGCATTACTTGGTGTAGCACTGTGGTTCTTAATTCAGGTGTTGCATATTCCTGCTCTAAATATTTTGACTTCATACATAATGGCACTTGGTGCTACCATGCTGGCATCGAGGTGCTACATCTTGAGTATTGGACAGTAGACTAAAAATTGGAAATGTCCTCCACATACTATATTTTACTTGTATATTACACATATATAAACAAAATTTATTAAGAAAATTCCTAAATTTGACACAAAAGTGTATGAGAAATAAATGTATTATTATACTTTTCACACTTATTAACAACTAACATGAGGGTTGATTAAGCTCAATGAAGTCTTTATAAAATATGTAATTACTCAGAACTTCCTTCTCAAGGTTCTCATTAAAATTTGGTAATTCCTTTTAATTTAAATGCCCTTTCCCTAATGGATTTTTGGCTATTAGCATATGATTTAATGCATAAAATTTTGACTTATAGCTGCTTACATAAATCATCATGAGCCAGAAACCCTTTCTAGTTTATCAACCAAGCTGGGATTTGGATTGCCCGTATGTATAGGGTTTTAAATTTATTCCTCAAGAATTATGATCTTTTATTTATCTTTTTTATGGATATTAAAGATAACATTGTTTTTTTCTTATTTGCATTTAGATGTGTCTATTATCATGGTTTCATTTCTTGAGTAAAGTTGCTTTTTTGTCTAACAATTATTTTGGTAAGTCTATGATCTTCATGTTTCTCCTTTTTCTACTTTAGACATGCTATTGGTTCAAGTCTCACTCTTTTTGGTCCATATGTTTTCCTCAATTGAGAATGATTAGAAATTACCTCAGGAGACAAGATTTGGTCAGAGTTATTTGATTGTGTTTGAATTGTGGCACCCCTTTTATATGTGTTTGTTCACTTCCCTACTTAATATCTTATAGTTTATCTTTATTATTGCTTCCTTTTATCTATCATACTCCTGTGGTTTATTTTTTTATTTGTAAGAAGAAATCATAATATCATTTCCTTATTCTACACATATAACGACATTGATTATTTTTTTTTGGGTTTTAAGTACATTGAAATGGATATTGTGTTTTTGCTTGAGTTATAGTTCTAACAATGGTAAAAATCCATGCCCAAAATATTTTCTAGAATATATATTTCCCCTTGGTCCTTTAAGCTAGATACATCCTATGATTTTCTCTCTTCCATAAAATTGTGCTCCACTAGGGTATAATTTTGAAAATCTTAAGTATCTGCTCTTTTGGTTAAAGCTTTAACCTATATCTACTAATGATAAGTGAAATTTTGAATGGATAATTTTAATTAACGGGTTAATTATGATCCCTAAATGGAATTATACATTTAAAATTCTAATTGTGATCATTTGCTCCGCTTTTTCCCATGGATGCTTGTTGATTGGTGAACCTAGTTGGACTTAATATTGACACCCCTATTGTTACTTCTCGGTTTAAAGGTTAAGTTCACTAAATAATTTTTTATTTACTTCCTTTGAACGAAATCTCTCTATCCTAACGACTTGTTGATGTTGTTAAATGATTTCCCAAGTAATATAATTATTATTAGTAAAGAATCATGTCCCAAATTCTTTAAGATTATGCTCTCTACAGTTTATATGATTGAATCTCTTAAGGACTGGATTTCTTTACAAGGAGTAAAACACATTCAAAGCTTATTTATTGATTGGTTGGAGCCCTACCTCACCTTCTCTATTTTGAAAAGGCTAGGTGGAATTTTTTGCCTCACAGTAGTAGTTCTATTACTATTTACGATTACATAATAGTAATCAAGGGGTGTATCTTCTTTTTTTTATATACTGGTTTTAATTAAGCATTAAAGGTTTAAATTAGTTTGAATTCAAGTAAGGCATGCAAAATATCATGACAAATCCATGTATTTGTTCAAAAGTCATTTAAAATTCAATTTTTTTTTAAAATTAAAATGTTTTTATCATACAAATTGGAGTCATCAATCATGACCATTTTATTTATATTATTGATCATAGTTCTGAAAAAAAATTGGGAATTCCTCTTAGTTTTTCTCTTGTCACTGAATTTAATGTGACTATGATAGATGTTGGGCTTTATGATTTGGGTTATATTTGGAGCAATATTACCTGACATAGAGATAGAGTGTTTGAAAGGCTTGATCATTTTATTGTTAATTCTTCTTGGATTAGTACATTTTCTCAACCTAAAGTTCAACATCTATCCATTATTGCTTCAGATCATGCGCCTATATTATTAAAAAATTGGAATAATGCTTTTGAGAAGCATTATCAGTTTACAATTTTTAATATGTGGACACTTCATGATAGTTATTTCCAATTGCTTAAAGACAATTGGAAGACTATGGTTGTTGGGTCTACTGGTTTTTGGTTGTGGACTCTGCATAAAAATTTTGCAAAAGTTCTTAGAAAATAGAATTGGACTATCTTTGGTAATCTTCATAGAAGTATTGAGCGGCTTGAAGAGAATGTTAAAACTCTTGAAGCTGAATTTGCTGATAATCTTATTGATATTGATTTGTTGCTTAAAGGGCAACAACAGCTGACGGATGGCATTAATATGGAGGAGAGTTATTATTCCCAAAAAATAGCTAAACATAACTTCCTGGATGGTGACAGGAACTCTGTTTTTTTCATGCTTGCATTAAGAATCATAGGAATTGCAATATCATTAATAAAATTACTACCAAGGATGGTATTGTGCTAAGTAGTTCTACTGATATTATTAATAATGGTATTCAGTATTTCTTTAACTTGTTTAGTAGTGATGATAAGCTACAGGTTACCATTGTTCATATGTTGTATGATAATAGAATCATGATTGATCATAACTCACTTACTAGTATTCCTAGTGGTGAGGATATTAAAGAAATCATTGATCATATGGAGGTTGGTAAAGTTGCAGGGCAAGATGGCTTTACGGCTGAATTCTATAAAAATTGTTGGGATATTATTCATAAAGATGTGGTTGAGGCTATACAGGACTTCTTCAGAGGTAATGATTTTCCTAATTATTTCAAATCTTCTAATATTGCTCTGATTCCTTAGAAGAGTAATGTTATTACTTGGGAAGCTTTTCGGTCTATTAGTCTTAATAAGGTTTTATCTAAGATTATTTCTAAAATTGTGGTGAAATGGATTCAATCTATTCTTGCTCAAATTATTAGTATGAATCAAATTGCTTTTATAAAAGATAGTAATATTGGTGATCATGCTCTTCTTGTTCAAGAACTACTTCTGGATAAATAGAGGTGGTAATGTCATTTCTAAAATGGACATTAAGAATGCTTTTGACACCATTAAATGGGATTTTATCATTGACATTTTTCATTCCATTGGGTTTAATAATACCTTTTGTAGTATTATTCAAAGGATTCTTAGTGGTAATTATTATTCTCTTCCTATTTATGGTAATAAGTATGGTTATTTTAAAGCCTATAAAGGTATTAAATAGGGTGATCTGCTTTCACCATAACTTTTTATTATTGCTTTTGATTATTTCCCTAGAAGAGTGAATAATCTTTTTCATTCTTATCCATTATAAGAATAAAGGTAAGCTTAGTATTTCTCATTTAAGTTTTGTTGATGATCAAATTATTTTTACTAATGCTAAAAAAGATCCACTAAGCGTGTTTGGTATGAGATTACTTGGTTTCAAGATATTTCTGGTTTAGTTTTTAATACTTCACGTGTTTTTTCAATTGTTCTAAGTTTTTTTGTGTTGCTAAGAAAGATTAGATTATGGATTATACGGATTGTTAGGAGGCTTTGTTACCTTTAACTTATTTAGGTTTTACTCTGGACAAAGGGAGGAGTCATACTGCTGATTATATGAATTTTTTTACAAAGTTCGTAATAGAATTTTGTCTTGGGAAAAAAAATGTCTTTCTTTTGGTGGTCGTGCCACTCTTCTTAAGAGTGTGCTTACTTCTCTCCCTCTTCATTCCTTACAGGTGATGAATATGCCTTTGAGATTTATTAAAAAATTAGAAAATCTTCTTAATAAATTTCATTGGGAAGGCAGAGGTTCTTCTAAGATTCATTGGAGAAGTTGGGTTAAGCTTTGTAAGCCTATTGATAAAGGTGGTCTAGGGTTTAGAATCTTAACTGATTCTACTAAAATCAACTATATGAAGTTATGGTATCGTTTTAGGATGAAAAATTCCATTTGGGCTTCTTGTTTGCATGTCAAATATTGTTCTAATGAACATCCTTTGGTTGTTACTGCTACTAAAATGGATTCATGTGGCAAGGAACACTGAAGATTTAATTCATTGGGATATTGGGAAAGGAGACTACTCCTTTTGGTATGATGATTGGACTGGTAAGGGTGCTTTAATGGACTAGTATAGTAGTCCTGCTGAGATTGATCTCAAGGTTGATTATTTCTGGTTGAACAATAAATGGTGTTACCATGACCTTTTGAATAGGGTTCACTCTACTGATGCTAAATTTATTTATTTGATTCCTATTGTCAGTGGTAGGCCTGATGTGCCTCGGGTTAAAAGTATTATTAGAGCTTCTATTTCCAAAAGTTTTGCTAATTCCTTCAATCTTTTCAAGGTCTGGATCTCAGTTGGAATTGGAATTCATTAATTAAGCCATCCATTTCTTTATTTATATGGAGACCTTTTCATAATATGATTCCTACTGATAATTTACTCAAGCTTAAAGGTTTGTGGTTGCCTTCTTACTATGTGTTTTGCATGAATAATGAGGATAGTAGTGATCATATTTTTGTTGAGTGACCCTTTGCTGCTGGAATTTGGCGTAAGGTTATTATGGCACTTCATTTAAATCTTAAATTGTTATAGATTGTTACCATTTCTGATATCTTTGTTAATTGGAGAAATATTGGCCATGCCTTCTTTGTTGTTGTTCCTCCTTTTGCTATTTGGTTTATTTGGCTTGCTAGGAATGCTATTGAATTTAATAATGAGATTACTAATATTAATCATTCTTTTAGTTTGATTATTTCTTATTTTTATTAAAAGTCTTAATTTGTTATCTCCTAAATTGAAGATGAAAGGTAAACTTAGGGATTTTATGAAGATTTTTTGTATTCCTGAAATTTCTAAAGCTAAAGCTTTTTCCTTAATTCAGTGGAGCAATGGTTGTTGGAACAATAATTATGCTATTGTTGGTGGTGTTTGTCGAGACTTTATGGGCTCTATTCTTTGCTGGTTTATGAATGGTGCTTTACCTATTTCCTCTTTGGTTGCTGAGGCCAAGGCTTTTGTGTTTGCTCTTTAGGTGGCCCATAATTGTGGCTAGAACTTTATTATTATGGAAACTGATTCTTTACTTTTATAGAGATATTCTAGATTATAGGAGGATTATCATTGGATTGTTAGTCTCCAAATGAGGCGAATTTTTGATGTGTCTAAAAACTTTGTCATTTGTTGGTCTCAAATTAAGAGGGAGTGCAATATGGTTGCTCATTGGGCAGCTAAGGTTGGATTGAAGACTCATGTTGCTTTGGTTACTAAGTTAGTTCCTGCGATCTTATTAAATTGGTTTTAAGTGATATTGGTTGAGTTTTTTTGTGTTTTTTGCTATAGTGGGTGTGTTGTATTTTGTCTTTTTTTCCTGGAAAAGGACCTTTAGGTTTTTCCTTATTTTGTGTGAGTTGTATTTGTTTTCTTTTTGGTTTTTAGAAAGGACATTTTCTTATTTTTGTAATTCTTTTTTTTTTATGAAATGTACAAGGAGCCGTATAATGCTCTTTTAACAAAATGATCGAATGGTCATAAAAATTGTTGAAATCACATCTTTTAATAAGCTAAAAAAATTAAATATTTTAATTCGACATTAAGAAGTTATAATAATAAATACAAGTGGAGGATGTTGGTCCGAGGTGAGAAGATTAACTGGAAATAAAAATCAAATTTGTATAAAATTAATTAAAAAAAAAGATGAGATGAGTAAAATTATACATTGGGAAGTTATACGGCAGTTTTTGTGGAGCAACACAATGAATAGAGTTAAGGTTTTGTTTGAGGAGAAAATATTGTGTTTGGAGTCCGAATGCAAGCTTCATCCGAAAAACAGTCGCGATACACCAAGCGCAACGGAGAAAAATAAAAAAACACCTCCATGTGTATCTCGTCCGTTGTCTGGATGTAGCTTGCATCCAGATTCCAGATAAAATATTTTCTCTTATTGAAGGGCAAATCTCTTTTAAAAATCAATTTTGTAGATGGAGCCGACCTTATGCGGTCACAACATTAAAGCTCCCCAATTTTATTGGAGTTTTATTTCCATACGGAGAACACACATAGCTCTCGGAGTGTAATCCCCTCCCAATAACCCCTCAATAACCTCTGCGAAGATTACTGACGGTTATTTCGGAGTTATTTCGGCATTATTTGGAGTCAGTGCCCTCCGCAGTTACAATTTAGCATTCCACTGTTACACTTTCAGATTTTCTCTGGTGTTAATGTATTGACTCCAAATAACACCGAAATAACTCCACAATAATCCCCAATAACCTTCGCATAGATTATTGAGAGGTTATTAGGATCAAATTACATAAGAAGAGCTGCGTACGTTCTCCCTTGGCAAATATTTACCATCTTGCTGAGGTAATGTGGGGAGATGCGCATTCAACGAACAATAATTTTTGTATTGGTGTAGGACTAAACGGAACAGAGCTTCACAAATTCTTATAAAATTAAAAGATGAGATGCCAACTTAACGCGTGCTTTGGGCGACGTTATGGAAGTTTCTGAGGTGCGGAAGCCTTCAACGCGCCGTTGAAGCAGCCGGACGAAAAAATGTCTGTTCTTCAAAACTTTATTTAATTACGAGACATAACGATGAAACTTTAGTTATTTATTTTTTGTATTCTTCTCCGACGACGCTGAAGTATTTGAGTCAAAAAAAGTTACCTAATTGATAATCTCATCATTTCCTCCATTGGATAATAACATTTTAACATGAGAAAATGAGAGGAAGAGGGAGAGAGAAGAGGAAAAAGTAGAGCAATTTGACTCTTTGGGGTAAAATACGATACTCCCAGGCTCTTTTGAATATTTTTATTACATGAAGAAGGTAAAGTGACTAAAGTCGCTTCTTATCTGAAGATAAAAAGAAGAAGAGGGAGGCCCAAAATCATATAACATAAAAAAGCCCTCTTTATTGATAAGAGAGGGAAAGCAATGAAAAGAAATTACATCCTGAACTTGTTATTTTAGGTATTTAATATACAAGTGACTCAGGACTCGACTATCTTCAAGCTCGTCCAGGTTGTTGGTCGTCTAAGTTTTCGGTAATTCGTTCGTTTAGGCTAGTTCGATCAATTGTCCCGGCCGGATGGTTCCCTTGGGAGATTCATAGACACATCTTTTATTGTAATTTGTTTTTTTGAGATGTAATAATTCATAAAAAGAGTAAGCAGAAATAAAGTATTATTTTTGTTAAAAAAGGAAATACAATTTAAAATGCTAAATACAACCTGGTCTTACAGCTGATAGGTTGGACCGAGACTTGGCCTCAATTTTAGCTGACCCATTAAAATTCTACTAGGAAAGTACCTCGTGGCACACTTACATTGTGTCCAACTTTCACGAAAATTATTGAAATAAAGATGTAGGCATGAATCATGATTTCAATATATTAAAACCAAAGCAAACAAAAAGTTTTCTTCTAAAAAACACTTGAAATTTTACGCGATTCGAAGAATAATTGCCTTACATTATATTGTTCATATTTTCTTTGAAAGATAAATTAAAACATCAGTAGCTATATATATATATACATGCATAGATAAGGTGGCATGTGTGTGTGATATATATATATATATATATATATATATATATATATCTGTGTGTGTGAAAAATTCTACAAAATAAAAATGTTTGCTAATGTTTTTTTTTTTTTTTTCTGGAAGATTAAAAAAATCATCTAGAAAAGTCTGTCAATAGTTACCAACAAATTCCAAAAATTTAAATACTTTGCAATTACAAATGTATGGAAAAAAATTGTCAGCATGAATTTCAAGACATTCAAATGTTCTAGAAGAGAAAAATGTGAAACTCAATGATCTGATAGAGGACTTCAATTGCTCAATAAGCCGATTGGTTGAACATCATCAGCCGACTGAAGGAATGAGAATTGACTAAATTTCTGCGAAGCTACCGTAGAATCGCCTAGACCAAAGGCATCAAAACAGATGGACTCAAAGTCGGACGGTTACCACATAAAATACGTCAGATCCCTAGAACGAAAGCCGATAGATAATCATAAGTAATAGGCCAACATGAATCGGGTAAGTCGAATAGTCTAAAGGCATATCAATCGAAACACGGACTCATGAAAATTTGTCAATATAAGTTAATGATGTGAAAAGTTTTATTTTCTGTGATGAGTATAAAAGAGTGTTAGTACAATTATGAACCCAGAAGATGCCAATATTAGTTATAATAATCAAAACACATCAAAAAGGGTAAAAACTAATTTGTAAATCCCCCAAACAAAAAAGGGCGAATAATGACTCACAACTCCCCATTAATGTTGGGAACAATGTAACTTTATTAATGGTCTCATATGACTATACTATTTTATGAATGAAAGTTGTTCATCTTGTATTCTACTTCTCTCTATTTATCTTTTCTTCTCTTCTTCCTTGCACTCTATCCCTTGAGGTGTATTTTAAAGGACAAATCGAGATTAAATATCATATATGGTGGCGCATTGAACATGGACATGACCCAAACAAGAAGTAGAGCACACATCCAAGAAGAAGTAACTGAACTTAGAGGGACTGCAAACATGGAGTGCACTTGTAAATTTATGTGACAACAAATTCAAGTGCTTATAAATAGATGATGATCACTATCTAAGAGACTATTATCCAAAGAGAGGAACAAAGTCCTTTAGTATTAGGAGAACCAAGCGAAAAACCACGTATTCTCGCTGATCCTCCCCAAATAGAACCCCAAGTGCCTTTGTAGTCGAAGAGCCTCCCAAGCACCCTAGAGACAAGAAGATCCCCAGAATATTAATAATGTTGGGTCCATTCCGATGGAAGGAAATCAACCCGTACATGCTAAGACACCCCGATAACAGCCTTCAGATGAATGTTTTCTCTTAGCAGTTCTTGGAGGCCAAATCTTCGCAGAAGTTCAAAGCCTACCACCATGACTCTTTCAAGGGTTAGTCTTACAGTATCGTCCACATTGTTGTGTTTGAGTCAGCAGTACTTATTTTAAAAATTATCAATGCTTTAAAGTGTTGTTTATTATTTACCACACTGCGGTAGTCTACCTCGAGGTGGTTCATTGGCTTGCAAGTGGGACTTATCCACTCTTTCACTGAGTTTAAGAAGTTTTTAGTGGCGCACTAAGGTAGTGCTCTGTAATCTCTAAAAATGTTGCAAGCGCTTTTTTAGATCAACAAAGAAGAGGACAAAAGCCTTCATTCCTATATCTCCCATTTTTGAAAGGAGATGTTGGAAGTTCAAAACCCGTCGCCTCTAATGTGTGAATCTCTTTGACTCAAGGAGTCAAGATGGAGCAGTTCAAGTATGATTTGGGCTTGTGGAAACCAAATATTTTAGTTATGTTGTTGAAGATGGTCAATCACTATTTCATCACAGAGGAAGGTGTTATCAAATCCTCCCATAATTGATCAGAGGCTTTAGATCCTCCTTCAAAGAATAGAGTAGCTCAAGATGAAAGAAAAACTTGATGGATCGACAACATCCATCTAATCGTGTTGTGTTTCAGCTGAGGCAGAGGCTAATAATTTTATTAAATATTTTATTTTAGATTGACAAATTTTACTCGACTGACTAAATTTAAATATTGAATTTATGAAATGGAATTTAAATTTTGTATCTTGATATATGTGTTCTATGTGTCTCCCTTTCGGAGTTTTAAGTGGCAAACGACGTCGAAATCCCCACAACGTTTCAACTTCCCATGGGTGTCTATAAATATGACAGATTGAGTCCAAAATCTCGTGCTTCTGTTTCTCTGCACCTCTTATACTTTGTCATTTTTCTTTCTGCTATTCTAACTTCATCGCTCTCAAGTACTCTTATGAACTTTTTGGCACAAATCTAGTTGAAGATGAATCAGTTAGGTAGAAACCCTCTAGATGTCATGTCTTTGGGAACTTAATTTCTCTCTGAGTGGTTGAGTGTTCTGAGATAGCAACCAATGATATTGTAGAGGTGTTAGTCTTCTATCAAGATCATGTCAAGTTTGGGTTGAGGCTTCCTTTTTGTAAATGAGATTCACATCATCCTCAACAATTATGGCGTCATCCTTGCCAAGATGATCTCAAATTCCATTGCCCTTATCATGATGTTCATTGTCTTCCTCCATCGGCTGTGTATCCATAGTCAATCTAACTACTTTTGTAGTCTTCAGCTTCAAGATTGATTGGGACAACTACGTAGTGTTTTCGTCCGCTCTCAAACTCCAGCTTGTGGGGTTCAAAAGAGATAAAAGATTGGAGATCGATATTCTTGATCGACTCCAGTCAAAAGGGTTAGGGGATATAGGTCCAGCTAATCATGCATGATTTTAAGAAGTTGAAGGCTTCTCCAGCATCTAGAAAAATCTACGAAGATATGTTTGAAAGCAAAGAGCTGTCAATGTACCAATATTTGGAAGTAGTCATGGTCAACAAGGTCCTGTGGCAAGAAAGGTTTGGGGACACGTTTTTCGAGCCATGGGAAAACTCGAACGAGAAGGAAGGGAGACAAAAAAGGAATTTGCGGTCATCAGGTTAGCTGGAAATTTTTTGAGGGTGAAGGTTTCCCAAGATGTGACGAGCCCCACCCTCAATCACAAAGTCCTTTGGGTACTAGCGGTGTCGGTAAAGACTTTTCTACTTTTTTTACCTTTTTTTAAAATTTATTTCTTAAGTATAATCCTTAACCAACCATCTTTAGGTAGGTGCCAAAACTTCTGAGGCTTACCAAGGAGATTCTTTCAGGACTTCTAGCTCTTAGGACTCGAGTCCTGTTGAAGGAGCATCTACGACTAGAGCAGTCGAGAGACATATGACGGTCGACATTACCTTCCTTGACACCCATGATAGCGCTGCGTCGTGACGAGCATCTTCCGTGGAGGTCAATGATGTGTGATTTTTGTGTGTTTTTTTTATAAATAATTTTCAGTACTACAAAACACACACACGACAGTGTTAATAATGAATATGCAATTCAAATCAAAATAAAAATAACAATAGAAAAAATAATTTTATTTTTTAAAATATTTAAAAAGCCAAACTCGTAATAATAACGCAAATATACGTATTGCTCAAGTAATAAAAGGCACTAATGAAGTCCTAGATATCAATCCCTTAAAGATGCTGGAAATGCTTATGATTATAATGTAAAAGACAATTTAAACTATAAAAATGTAGCATGAGATTTAAACCTAAAATAATTGAGTATATGTTAAATAAAATGCAGTTAAAAATTTATGTTAATTAAACTAGTAGCTAAACTTCAAAAGTAAATTTATGAAAATTAAACAAAGTTTCTGAAGCGAAGAGTTCAAATTTAAAAATGCGTCATCATTCCCCTTTACAATGAGTATATGAATTGTGAAGAAATTAAAAATCATTTATATATATATATATATATATATGTAATGTTTTGTACCAAATTGCAGTAACCATATTCTTTACCCTCTTTCAAGTGCATAAAAAACTTTGACTAATTCAGGATTTGATCCTTAATTTCTTGGTTAGGCTGCGAGGATACTGACTGCCACTCCAGAGCTCCCACCACTCCCTCACATAAAGGCTAACAATCACACATTAGTTTCTAATCAACTAGACAAAATTGATAATTTTAATCTGTCACTTCAAAATCTCCAATTTTGCATCCAACAAAGTATATTCCCCTATTTATTTGCACTCAACCCCATGGATGAAATTCTCTCCCATGGAATCGAATGTGACTTTCACCATGTTGTAGAAATCAAAATTCTCTTGGATCATATGTTTCTTAACACATTTTAACATTTCAATTGACCAGATATAAAAGTAAGTGAAGATCGGAGTTTAAATCATCACAAATTATTAACATTTAAAATCATATAAAACAAAATCAATTTTTCAAAAAACCATATCTCAGAGTAGGGAAAAGGATAAAGAAGATTACTCAAAATTCATAAGAAGGATACCAAGAAGGATACAACAAAACACGGATTTCATATATGAAAACAAGTTTACAAAATAAAGAAATAAAAAAAACAAAACTTATCTCACAATCCTTCCCAAAAAAATCCTTAGAAGTGCTCTTCAAGCACTTTCCCTCTTTAAGAGCACTCTAAATTCTCTCTTTGAAATGTAATGAAGAAGAAATCTCTCACGTTCCCTCTTCTCTTACAACCCTTAAAGAAAATCTCCAAGTCCTTTACTTTCTCTCTCTAATTATCTCTCTCTTGTCAAAGCCCTCTTTCGAGCCTCTCTCATGCCTCTCTTTTTCAGCCCTAGACTTCTCTCTCTTTTATTAGAGGTTGTCTCCCTCTAAAAAGAATTCAAAATTCCTTAAAAAGAATTCAAAATTCCTTCCTTCCAAAATTCTATCTAAAAGTCAAACCTTTTGAATTCCAAAAGACATGTCTATTGATCCATGAGATATATCCCTTCATAAAAGAATATTCCAAAGTATTTAGATGCATTAAATCACTCCATGGGGCGTTTAGAACATATGGACCCTTCAAAGTTTGTGTAAAGTTCGTCCTGAACTGCCTAAATTCATAAAAAATTGTCTTCGGCGCCTCAGGCGCTGATTCTGGTGCTTCATGCTCTAAGTTGCTTAAAACCATGATGTTTTGGTTTTTGGCGCTTTAGGTGCCGATTCTGGCGCTTCAGGCGCCGCCTCTCTGTAAAGTGACGTTTCATGTTCTAATTGGCGCTTTACACGCCAGATTCACAAAATTCATTATTTTGGTTCCAAATTTCGTCCTTTTCGCTACTTTTGCTCCAAATACCTAAAATTGATATACCTATAACAAAAACATGAAAAAACCCTTCTTTAAAGTGCAATATCACCAAAAATAAGCATAAAATGTTTACTTAATCTAACACATTATTTTAGTGTATCAGTCATCTCTATGTTGAAGGCGGAGGAGGAGCCTGAGGCTAAGCCCCAAGTGAGAGTCATCCCTGCCAAAAGGAAAAAGCTCCAACCGATACAAGTTCTCTACCACCCCCTCCTTCATCGAGGAGTTGTGGTTCTCCCCTAAGGTTGATCTTCTTGTTAGAGAGGAATACCAATGTGTGGTCTAGCTCCGACAGATATTTTTGCCTTGGTGTATACTAAGAGGGACTGGTACTCTGATGTGCTAGTTTGGGAGGTGACCGACAAATCATAATATTCTTGACTCTTAGCAGAAATTGTCCTCTCTGAACAACTCTAGACAGTGATGAAAAGGATTGGGGCTACTAACTACAGATAGATTTCAGATTGCTTTGGTCTGCTGGTCTAGCTGACAACCAATTTCCAATCAAAAGCCAATATAAAAATGCAAAAAGTGAGAGTCGACGACTTGATGTCCAAGGCAGTCGTGCACGAGTGGAAGGACGAGGTGGAGCTTCTCTACTTTGAGAAGAGGTTGAAGGAGTCAATTGATGCCTGGAAAAGGGAGGCAATGAAGTATGAAAACACGATGTTAGCTTTGACAGAAAAAAAGCTAAAGAAGAGAATTACTCGGATGGTGAATCCCGAGGAACACGTTGAATGAAGCGCTCTCTAAGCAGCTCCAAGATCATGGATGAGCCTACGACCTCTTAGGGTCCTTTTTTTTCTTGGTGCTGTAAGTGTGGAACAGTGTGGAAATGAGCGTCATAGAGGAGAAAAACAGAGAGAACACATTAATGAACAGTAAAATTACGTAACCTATATTTATGAAACGAGCCCCAAATTTATAGGTAAGGGGACCACAAAATTGCATAATTACCCAAAGCTAAATAGGGATAGTATGGGGTATTTTTAGTAAGGGACATTAATAAGACCATTAGCCTAAAAAGACATTGAGTCGGGTGCATAATCCGGGCTACCAGCGTGCGTAGGGCAGTTCAATAGTGCGGGTCGCTGGTCAGATGTTCATCGGTCATTCTTATTCACTTGGTTTGTGTGATAAATCTTGCTGAATCGATCTTGTGGAATTTTTTTTGGGGATACCCTTTGAATGATTCGTTGATCACCGCCCGGTATGAGGGCTAACTGTCACCCGACTAACATGAGCTGGTCAATCAAAGGCGAACCTTTATTTTTCTGATGGTAATCCCACACCTGCCACATCCTCTTCCTTACCATTGTTGCATTTCTTTGAGATTGGTGTGGACATATTTTTTTTATATGTACAATATTAAAGTTCAAATGATTATACAAATTGTTGAAATCACTTCTTTTAATAAGTTAAAAAAAATAGTGACTTTAATTCTACAATTGAAAGCTATAATAAATGAGTAGCTATAATAATAAATGAGTAAGTGGACGATGATATTTACCTTCCGAGGTTGGAAAAAATCAACTGGGGGAAAAAAATAAAAAAAATATATATAATTAATAAAATAATGATTGTACCGCAGTTTTTATCCAGTAATTATCAACTCAACGATTACAGTTTACCAAGACATCTAAATTTTTGGAAAATTAAAAGATGAGGAGCCAAATTAACGCGTGCTTTCGGCAACGTTATGGAAGCTTCTTAGGTGCGGAACTCTTCAAAGCCAACTTGAAGCAGCCGGACGAGCATTTAAAAATGTCTGTTCATAAAAAAAAAATGTAATTAATTGAGTCAGAGACGAAATTTAGGGATTGTTTTATTCACTTTTTGTAATCTTCTCCTACGAATCTGAAATATTGCAGTCAAGAGAAGTTCAGTTGCCGCATCGCTAATCTCATCATTTCCTCTTTTCCACTATTGAATTTGTTTAACAAAAATTTACGCACGTACCACACAATAATACTTTTGTATTTAGATATCTAATAGCTTAACTTTCATTTTTTTTTATATTTCTATTATTTTAGTGCCATAAATCAATACTTGAAAATATGTTATTCAATTTAAGGAAGTAAATAATAATATTGATATTTATCTGATGTCAAAAATTTTAATGTTAATCTTGTAAATATAAATTTTGAGTGCTAGATATGTAAAAACATTAAATTTGTGTACTTAGTACCATAAGCCACTGTTTGACGACGAATCATTTTTTGTAATTTGTGCTTATGAGATGTACTAATTCATAAAACAGAAAGTAGATAGCATTGCTTTTGTTAATTTTATTGCTGACATTTGTAATGCTTTTGTTCAAACGAAGAAGCTGTATATATTCCTCATGGTATAAAGTAAGATGCTGCATATTTTGTGAAGAAAGGAATTGATGGCATTTAGTTATAATAAATGGTGCCACAATTATATAGGGTTGAACACGACTTAAAACATTACTGAAATGATGATGATCTGCATGATTTCAATATATTAAAAATTTTCTTATAAAAAACACTTAAAATCTTATGTGAATGTGATTCGAAGAATAATTGCCTCACAAATTTCTTTATATTTCTCATGTTTTATTTGACAGACTAAGCAAAGCATCAAAATATAGCCGGGCAATATTATCTTATATATATAACTCTGAAAAATTCTACAAAATTATAAAGTTTACAATTGGGAAGTAGAAAAAATCCTCACTAAAAGTAACGAACAAATTCCACAAATTTAAATACCTTGCAATTAAAAGAAATAAAGAAAAAGTATAAATTGGGCACTTACCGAATATAAAATGAAATATATAAGATAATGGATATCTATTTGGCAATATTTCTGAATTATTTCAACATCGCCTTACCGTCCTGCTTTGTCCTCTTTCGAAAGGGAAAGATAATGTTGTCTATCCAAAACATACCAGCTCATGCCTATTCAATTTTTTAATGCTGCATCAACCGTCCGCCACAATTCGTGAAAGCTCATTTGCCTCTTCCAAGCATCAAATATTAAACAATTTATGTCCTAATAAAGAACCCGGGAAACCCAAATATTATAAACTAATAATCTCTTAAGAAAATTTATGAATAAAAATTATAAAATAGATATATAAATTTTATCTAGTTTTTTTTTTATATATAAAAATATCAATCAGAAATTGAGATGATTGTTTGGAAGGTAAAACTACTTGGAGTGAAAAAAGTGGGGATTATGAAGGATTGTATTTTTTGCAGACGTAGCAACTATTACTTCAACAAAAATGTTGGGAATATCAATTGTTGGCATGCCATTTGCAACGGGTTAAGTTGCAAAGATTTTAATTGCTGTAATCATTGCTAACGATTTTAAGAGTGCAACTTGTAACTCTTATAGGAGAATATTACATATATAAAATTAATAATTTAAATGTCCTAAACGTGTTAGCAATCATAGATGCGTCCACTATGGCATGAATCTAATTAAGAGTGTAAATAAAGCTCGTCCTTTGAGAACAGCTTATTGGATTGACAATATATATATATATATATATATATTGTCTATGTTGGATTTACGTCAGATTCTTCCGTTGCATAATATGTGTCCATTCAACATTTACTCATGGCCAACACTCTTATCATACAATATAAAAAATCTACTAAGCTGTCTGCCTAACAAAAAAATTTAAAAAGTAAATGAAAAATATATATACATTATACAGGTCCAAATATTAAACAAGTTGAAAAAAATATAAACCCCAACGGGCCATCCTCCTCCTCATGCGCTGAACTCAGAGGTCTTTTGTCACAAGAATTTACAACCTTCTCCAACAGCGCTACAATGGCCTCAGCTATTTGCTGCCACTCATATAGCTGAGGGAGCTCCTTAGACATTGCATCCACAGTGGGCAACTTTGTCGTGGTTCGATAACCATGACCTTGGACCCCGAGTAGATCGGGAGTGCTGGACCTTAACTGCAATACCCTTTGTGCCCAAGCTCTATAACACTTATTTTCTCTTCCCAACAACCTGCCTCCAGATCTAGTAGTCAGATTTCTCGGGAGAATGTTGACTACCACGAAATTTAATAGTTGTTGGGCTTTAGCTCTGGCTCGATGTGTCAAAATGTGCTTGTAGTCATCCTATATAATTAAAACCAATGAATGATTAATATTTTCCAAGAAGAATGTTTTTAAATTGTAGTTGTAAATTTGAACTTACATAGACACTGTGAGATAGCTCAAAGACCCAATGTTGTGTCCTCAGATGTTGATGTGTCTAGACATGCAAATCTATAGTAGTGGGTGACTAGCCATGCTCGCGAGCATGTGTTCATGAAAAATTAGTTTGCATTGAATAATTGTATTAACAAATTGTTGAGTTTTGAATGAGGCTTACAACTTTCTTCAACGCTCCGTGTGCAACAAGGTTTAGAAAATCGGACCAGACCAACTAGCTTGACCATGAACCAAAGGTATTTTTGGCCCGGACCACATAGAAAATCACTTTAGGGTGTGAACCGACCAAAACCAACAGAACCAGTGCTTCAGCCGTTGGAGTGAAGAACTGGTTCAATGCTTATTACCTATGTGGCATTGGAAATATAAGGAGTGCTCAGTGTTGGACATTTTCAATGGAGAGGAAAGGTATTAGAAACTAAGAAAATTAGGGTAAGAAATAGTGTTTTCTTGAGGAAATAATTACACAGGGATAAATAGCTCCTCATTGCCACGCGGCAGATTTAGGAATGGGAGAAAGAGCAGCCAAAACCCTTGGGAAGTTTTACTCCTTTTAGATTCTAACAGTCCTTAAATTTTTTTTCATTCTAGCAGCGCATATAAGAGCTCATGATTTCAGGTGATTTTGAGGTGATCCGACATTATCGGAGAGCACTCATTCCCAGAAGTTCTCGTAGGCAATGTGGGAAGCTATCAAATTGATGGTGTTCCCACAAGGTTTTCACGATTCCTTGAGTGGTTCAGGTGAGTTATCTCTAATTTAGAAGGCGGGAAAGAAGAATTGTAAACTTGCTTTGTTTATCTCCAATTCTGAGTGTGCTTCATTAACTACATCTTGTCATTTGGCTTTAGTGGGGAATTTGTGTTTGGCCACCCTAAGCTAGAATCCATAAGGAGGGAGTTTGAAAATTTCAAGGTGAAAGGGGTTTTTGAAAGTAGGGTTACTTGATGGTTGACATATTTTCATCCAATTATCAAATGAGGAGGATTATATTTGGATTTTTTCTAGAAAAGTATTAAGGATTAATCTGAGAGTGATGAAACTCCTAAAGTGTTCAGTCAACTTTGAACCTCAAATCGAGCCACCTATTGTGCCTAGTTGGATTAAGTTCTCTGGTCTAAAGCTTCTCTTTTTCAATCATGAAATCTTATTCTCATTGGCAGCCATTTTTGGGATACCATTAAAAGTGGATTCTCCTACTTATCACATTTCAAGGCCAGCCATTGCTCGGCTGTTAGTAGAAAGCGATATAACTTCAATCCCTGCAGAAGAATTCTAGATTGTTTCCCCTCATAACAGGAAAAAGTTTGTCTAGAGGAATACCCTTTATACTGCACTTACTCTAGGATGTTTGGTCACTATGGGGTTCAATTTTACCATATACATCCAAAACTTAGAATTAATGATAAGAGGAAGGTTGAAAGCACATGGCCCCAAGTTGACAATTTTGGCTCTCCTAAAGAGGTTATGGGAGTTAATGAATTAGAAGAAGTCGTAGTTATGGATGATTTGTAGGTAGCTAGCAAGGTTAAGGAACAAGTAAGAAGAGTTGCATTAGAAGATGGTGGGGAGAAGGAGAGGGTGATGTTGGCAATAACAATAATAGTAACAATTTCATTCAGGAACCTCTCTCTAATCTGAACGAAGAATGAATTCTACAAAACAAGAAAACAAAAAAGAGAATAAATGAATTACTTCATCTTAAAGAGGCTAGCATCATAATTATGGTAGATGGCTATCATTATGAAGGGGCTCAACAACACACTCTAATTAGAGGATCTTGAAAGGGAAAGGTGATGTTTAATGATTAACACCCTTATATGGAATATTAGGAGATTGGCAGACCCCCTTTCCCTTAATAAGCTAAAATTTTTATTGTAGGGTCCACAGAGTTGAAAGTTTTGCTATTTTGAAACCTCTAGTCACTACTAATGTTGAGAGGGTTCTTAGGAATTTTAAACATTTTAATTTTTTTGAGAAATGCTTTTAATAAAACTTGTTTTTTTAGAGGAAGGAGACCAATTTAACTCTTCTATGTGATGATGCTCAGTTTCTACATTTTCATTTCGAAAGAGAAGATTACAATGGGTTGGCCACTGTTGTATTTGCAAGCACTATAAATTGTACACGGTTGGTGCTTTGGCAGAAGTTAATTGCTATGAGTCAACTTATTAAGAAAAAATGGTTTGTTTGGGGGAACTTTAACATGATCATGAATGTCAATGAAAAGAGGAGGAGAAGGAAGGCTGATCTCTATTCAATAGCCAAATTTTGTGAGATGGTTGGAAAGGCTAACATTTTTTTTTATCTTGGTTACTCTGGATATGATTTCACTTAAAAGTGGTGCACTTTAGTGGAATAATTGGATATAATCATTGCTAATCAAGAATGGCTAAATTATTTCAACACTTCCAAAATTTTTCATTTTAACAGTGCAAGCTCTGATCATAAACCTCGTCTTTTCCCTTTTAATTTATTCTCAAAGTCATCTACATTCCACTTTAAATATTTTAATGTTTGGTCATTGATACACCTAAATTATATAGTATTTTTATACACATTTTTATACTTATTTTTGAGATATTGCGCTTTAATGGAAGCTATTTTTGTGTTTTTCTTGTAGATACAGGAAAAAAACGGTGAAAAAGGCTTAAAAGAGTGAAAAGAGATCAAATTTGGAGCACAAAGGTGAAAAATGAGCATAAGTGTTTTGGCGCCTAAGCCCCAGATCCAGCGCTTAAGCGCTGATTAAACAGAGAAGGCCGTGCCTAAGTGCTAGAGGCCCCGAGCTTAACCGCCAGTGGCAGGTATTAGACGAGTAAATTCGGTTTTTGCAAATTTTGAAGAGGAAAGACTAACATGAAATAAGAAGAATTGGCTTAATAAGTGGTTATAACCAAAGTAACATGAAATAGCTGAGAAATGAATATAATATATTTAAATAATCAATCAATAATTATCATCTATATGTGACAGCGACTTTATATATGCTTAAAAAAAAAAAATTTGACACCACTACTAGAAGATTTAAATCCCCGACAACGATGCCAAAAACTTGACAGTGACTTTTTTACATGCTTAAAATTACAAGAATTTGACACCACTACTAGAAGATTTAAACCCCCGGCAATGATGCAAAAAACTTGATGCAACTTTTAAAATGCAAGAATTTTGTAGTCATTTTTCAACAATAGATTTATATATTTATAATAATTTTGTAAAGTCGTAATTTCAAACGCAAGTATACGTATCGCTCAAGTAATATAAGGCTCTAGTGGAGCCTTGTTTATCGATTACACAGGAAAGCGAGGTAAGAGGTCCTTAGTCAAATCCTAGACTACTACAACTAGTCTTTAGTTTGGAATGTTGATTAAAATGATGTTTTATCTAGCAACTATTCCTAAATGCAAGTGTTAAACGTAAAGATAGTAAATATAACTAAATATAAATATTAATTCTAAAGATAACACTTTTTGGATAAATTGGTTTGGAGAATTTTGAGATATTAAAAACTATTATTCTTATGTAGTGAATTGGATAATGTAAAGGAATGAGATGCATTAAATATTGTATGTGCTAAATAGGAGCAATCCTATCCTTTACCCTTTGGTCCAGGCATAAAGAACATTGATTAATCCTATGCTTGTTTACTAAATCTGTGGTTAAGCTGGGAGGATACCGGCTCTCACTTCTGAGTTCCCACATTCCCCTCACCTGAGGGCTAACATCTCCGCTTCAGTACTCAAACAATAGGATCCAATTGGGGATTTTAGTCTGTCACTCTAAAATCTCCAATTCTACACCCATCAAAGTATATTTCTGTATTTATTTGCATTCAACTCCCATGAACTTAACCATCCATGGAATCTGAATGTGCTTTTTACTTTGTTGCGAATTACACAGCCCTCTCGGGTCTTAATGCAATTACAACAAATTTTAACACTACAACTGGTCTTTATTGTAATGTAAATAAAGTGCAAGTAAAAACCATCACATTGATAATTAAATCCGCTTCTAACATGCATCACAAAATCCTAAACATGAATTCTACTCATTACAAAAGAAAAGTAAAATGAAAA